>NW_026000142.1:27682678-27696988 GCF_001458135.2 Marmota marmota marmota
AAAAAAAAAAAAAAAAAAAAAAAAAAGAATTAAGATAAACAACATATCATTAGATATTATGTGGCTTCAGGGATTCTGAAAACCAATATAATTTGTATGGATCTTGTGACTTTTATAGCTTTTGCTTTGCATTTTTTCCCCCTTAGAATGACTTGTGAAATATTCCAAGACAAAAATCAGACCATTTCACTGAAGTTTTTCCTTGAAAATATAGTTCCAGAATTTAATTCTAATGAAAACAGAGACTTTTTGTAGTATTGAATGATTTGGGGTATGTGAATGTTAGTGATTTTTAAAACAATGAATACTTGAACATTTTCAGCTATATTCTCCCCCATCTTTCTAATATTATTTCACAATTTTGGGTTAAATCCATATTTAGAGTTTTCATCATGTGTATATATGTATATATATATATATATATATATATACACACACACACACACACACACACATACATATATTTAATAACCAAATATTTGTCACTGTTGAGAGAATAGTTGGATATGATTCCTTTGTGTGTGTGAATGTGTAATCTTTTGTATTTCATGTCCAATTTTTTTTTTTCACTTGTTTAGTTTTCTCTGACAAATTCTTTCTGTATCTTCCAACAGCTCCATAAAATGCTTCTCAGTACAATTTTCCACATGGGCAAAGCTGTCAGATAAACTTATCAGTTCCATTTGTTCCTGTAGACATCCCCTCTGTAGATGTCCTTCCTGCTTCTGTCTGGATTGTTTACTCTTAAGGCCTGCTGCATAACTATCACCTTGGGACTTTCCTTAGCTGAGTGACATTCTGGGAATTTCTTTCAGTTTTGTTGAATGCCCTTTCTGGATCTCTTGCCTGTCTTTTGGTTCATATTGTAATTCTGTATTTTTCTACTAGGAGTAATGTGAAAGGGTGTGTAAGAAGTACCCTTTTGGGAATTGTATTTTTACCCTCATACCTGACTGGTTGTTGAGAGATTTCTATATTGGAAATCATTTTCCCTCTGAAGTTTAAAGATGGTGTTTCATTATTGCCCGGCTTCTAATGTTGATGTTGAAAAGTCTGATCTTTAAAAAGTTGTCTATTCTATCTGGGACATTTCAGTCTTTTCACTGGATTTCAAGATTTTAGCTTAACAATTTTTTTTTTAAATGAGCTCTTGTGTTTTTGTTCCAGTACTAGAGCATTTTGTTCCTTTTTCATAATTTCAGAATCTTTTATCTCTTCAATGATGTTAATTATAGTTTCTTTGAAATGTTCTGTTTCCTACATAGTTTTTGGTTCTTTTAACTTTTTTTTTTCCTTATTTATTTTGGCTTCTTTCTTTTAGAGGCTTTCTTTAGATCTGTGTTATCCTTAATTTTTCATATTTAAGAGAAAGCTATCAAAATTGATTGAAAGCTCATAGGCATTCATGAGCAAGGTTTAGTGATGAATGACCCCAAGTTTTTATGTTTATCCTTTGGGTGGTAGGTAAAAAAACTTTCAGTTTCTTCAGATAAAGGTCCTTCCCTTTTTCTGTCCTTGTGTGGGTGGAATGATGGGGAGAGGAGGAGTGTCCCACTCACTAAGGCTACCATAACAAAATACCATAGACTGGGTAGGTGGAACAACAGAAATATATTTTCTCAAATTTCTGGAGCCTGGGAGCCTGATATCAGCGTGCTCCTGTGGATGGGTTCTAGAAAGGGCTCTTTTCCTGGCCTGTAGGTGTCTGCCTTCTTGCCTTTGTGGACTTCCTTGGGGCTTGCTTGTGGGGAGAGATTGCTTTCTCTTCCTTTTAGAAGGTTGTCAGTCCTATTGGATTAGAATAGAATCTCATCCTTATTACCGCTCTTAATCTTACCTCCTAAAAGCACTGTCTTCAGACACAGTCATATCTGGCATTAAGGCTTCAACTTATGAATTTTGGGAAGATATACTTTTGTCCATAGCAGGGGGGTTGGCTGAGGTAATGAGTTTTGATGGCGGGATTCTAGTGCTTGGTGGGTAAAGAAAACTACAGGTCTCTGTATTCAGTTCATGAATTTTCATTCAAGTCTCCCTCTTATCATCCTAACATTTCATCTTTCATCTCTCTGTCTTTCTCTGTGGAATGCCTGGGAGCCTGGAACAACTATGATTCGGTTTTGCAGGAGACCATACTTCTCTTGTTTCCTTAGGAATAGTGTTTGCATGTAGGTATTCTGCCCTCTATTTTCCCAGTGCTTCTACTGGACCCTTCTGGCTTATGGCAGGATAAATTAGATTCTTTCTCTCTCTTCCATTATACCTAGGCATTTACCATTTCATCATCAATTTTCTGTCTTTATACATTATATTTCAGGTTATAGTTGCATTATCTCCTAGTTACCTCTAAGACTGAGTTTGTTTCTTTTTTTTTTCCTCCCCATTTTTTGGGTATGTTTTCTTTTTTTATATTTTTTTAGTTGTAGATGGACACAATACCTTTATTTTATTTGTTTATTTTTATGTGGTGCACAGGATCCAACCCAGTGCCTCAGGCATGCTAGGCAAGTGCTCTACCACTGAGCCACAGCCCCGTCCCTGTTTGGGTATGTTTTCTAAAAGGAGATCTTGAATTTTAGCCATATTTTGGCTTGCTCCCATTTGTGTTATATTGGTCAGGTCATTTAACCAAACAAACAAACAAAAAAAGTTATGGTATTGAGGATTGAACCCAGAGCCTTGTGAATGCTAGACAAATGCTCTACTACTGAGCTATATCTACTCAGGCCTTATGTTTTTCGCCAGAGGGTTTCACTAAGTTGCTCATGCTAATCTTGAGCTTGTGACCCTCCTGGTTTAGCTGCCCAAAGTATAGCTGGGATTATAGGCATACATGCCCAATATCACTTAACTCTTTTTTTTTTTTTTTTTTGGTACTGGGGGTTGAATTCAGGGGCACTCAACCACTGAACCACATCCCCAGCCCTTTTTTTTCTGTTTTATTTAGAGAAAAGGTCTCACTGAGTTGCTTAGTGCCTCGCTTTTGCTGAGGCTGGCTTTGAATTAGAGGTACTCCCGCCTCAGCTTCCCGAGCCACTGGAATTACAGGCATGTGCCACTAAGCCCGGCCACTTAACAGTTTTTGAGCCCATATATATTTGTTATATGGGATGATGTTTTTTTTACAGGATGGTTGATAGAATTTTATGAACCTTGCATATTGTAGGCATTCATGAGGAATGTTGGTTTTCAATCTTTCTTTCTACCTAACACAGTGAAGTGTGTTAAACCTTAAGGTATTTTAAGCTTTCTGTTGTATTTTTCTTGAATTATAGATTGAAAAATATTTAATATTTTATCATGAAAAATTTTACTGCAGAAGAAGTCAGAACAGTGTAGTGAATTCTGGGTGTGTTTATCATACTGTTTCAATAGTTGACCAGCATTTTACTATTCATGTTTCATCACCTCTACTTATTTTCATTTATTTGCTCTGGTATTTTAAGGCATATTCTTAACCATTATTTCACTTAAAAAATAACCAGAACTGAATTTTTTTCTCTCACATAACTAATGCTTAAAAAAATCTTAACAGCATATATTTATATCAAAAAGTGAGAGAGAGCCAGGTGTAATAGTGTATTCCTGTAGTCCCAGCTACTTGGGGGGAGGCTGAGCCAGGAAGATCACTTGAATCTTCAATTGAGACCAGCCAGGCCAACACAATGAGACCTGGTCTCACACAAAACATATATACAAGCTGGGCACGGTAGTACATGCACGCATGTAATTCTAGCAACTCAGAAGCTCCAAACTCATTAAAGAATAACTCTCCATGGCCATCTCTATTCTACTTACTTTCTCTGTAAATTTGATTATTTCTAGGTATCTTATAGGAGTGGAATCATGAAGCATTTGTCCTTTTGTGACTTGCATATTTTCTTTAGCTTAATATAAGATTTAAGGCTGGAGTGGTGGAATCTGCCTGTAATCTCAGCAACTGGGGAGGATGAGGCAGGAAGACCAGCCTCTGCAATTTAGCAAGACCCTGTTTCAGAATAAAAAAATAAAAATAGCTGGGGATGTAGCTCAGTGGTTAACTGTCTCTGGGTTCAATCTCCAGTGCCCCCCCACTCCCCCCAAAAGGGGGTTTATTTATGTTTGTATCGTGTCATAATTTCCTTTTTTGGGGGGATGGTACTGGGGATTGAACCCAGAGCCTCATGTATACCCAGTAGATGCTGTTCCACTGAGCTACCACCCTTACTCCTTAGAATTCTTAACTTTTCCTTACTGGGGGTTGAACCCAGGAGTGCTTTACCATTGAGCCATACTCCCAGGCCTTCTTATTCTTCATTTTGAGACAGGGTCTTATTAAGTTGCAGAGGCTGTCCTTGAACTTGCCATCCTCCCTCAGCCTTCTGGATAGCTGGGATTACCGGCTTACACTGCTGCACCCGAACAGAATTTCTTTTTTAAAACTGAATAATGTTCTGTTTTATGTATATATTACATTTTGTTTATCCATTCATTCCTTAGTAGACTTTTTTTTTGTATATGTTTTTTACTATAAAAATTTTAAGCATATAGAAAAGTTGAAAGAATAATAATGTACTGGGGATTTAACCCAGGAGTGCTCTACAACTGGGCTACACCCCTAGGCCTTTTTAAAATTTTTAATTTTGAGATAGGATCTGTAAATTGCTGAGGCTTACCTCAAATTTGTGATCCTCCTGCCTCAGCCTCCTCAGTTGCTGGGATTACAGGTGTGTGTCACTGTGCCTGGCTTCCTTGGTGGATTCTTGGATTGCTTCTACCTTTTGGCTATTTTGAATAGTGAGTGTTCCTATAAACATGGGTGTACAAATAATCTGTTTGAATTCTTGTCTTTATTCTTTTTGATGTATAATCAGAAGTGGAATTGTTGGATTGTATGGTAATTCTATTTTTAATATTTTGGGGAACTGCCATACTATTTCCCATAGCTATTTTTCCATGGTGGCTGTGCCATTTTATATTCTCACCAGAGAGGCCCATGTTTAGGTTAAATCTTTAATATTGGAAAATTAATTACTGTAAGTAAGCAAACCACCCAACCTTTAACGGTATGAGGCAGATGCTTGTGAAGTCAGTGTATGTTCAACCATATCATCATAGGAAATAAAATATTGGGTTTGGTAGAAGAATGAAAAGTAGTATCGAGTGCTTGCCATGCGCCATGCTATTGCCTCAATGTTTTCAGATTAAAAGACTCTAAGTTTTTCCTAGTTGCATAACTAATATGTAAAGAATTTGAATCAACCTATCACTGTCAGGGTCCCAGCCTAACTACACAATGCTAAAGATAACTTAATTTTTTCCCTTTTAGACTGTAAAAAACAGGAGGGTGAAAGGAAAGATGAAGTTTTAAAAAGATTTCAAGTTACTTCTTTATTTTGCATGAAAAATTTTTATTATAAAAATTTTAAGCATATAGAAAAGTTGAAAGAAAATACAATGATCATGTGTAGAGTTCCTTCCTAGATTCAATGACTATTAATATTGTATTTATGTGCTGAATCATTTGAATGATTTGAATTTCAGGCTTTATGACACCTCATTCTTTAACTTTTCAGCTTTCTTTTCCCAAAAGTAAGAGCATTTTCTGACATAACCAGAGTGACATTAAAGCACTTAAGAAATTAATTATGTAGCTAGTCCATACATACAGATTCTTTCAGTTCCTCCCAATTCCCTATTTTTACCCCAATCACACTGTATTTTAATCTGGAACTATCTCAGTTACTTTTCTTTATATGACATTGACTTTTTGAAGGTAACAGTCTAACATACCTGTTTTATCTTGTAGATGTTCTTATATTCATAATTTTAAAATAATTGTTTCATTGTGATATTTATCCTTTTTTTGAAAACTGGAAGTTAGGCTTAAAGACATGAGTAAATTCAGATTAAGCAGTTTGGTAAACATACTTCATAAGTGTATTTTATATTGCATCTCATCAGGAGGCATATGATAGATTGTTTTATTATTAATGATGCTGTTACTATATTCAGGTTATCCTATTGTTAGTGATTATTTGGTTGAGGTGGTTACTAGATGACTCCATTGTAATGGCTCATTTTTCTATTTGCATTTGGCTAGTAATATGTGGGGTGAAGCTTTGCGAAATCCCCGTTTCCCAACTGTCTTCTACCTATTGACATTATTATCAGTTAAAGATCCCAGTTTGAGTCACCCATTTCATCAGGGGTTAAAGAATGATTTCAAATTATTTCTAAGTATATACAGAATTAGTTTTTTTGGGGTAAGAAATTTAGAATAAATTGCTACTCCTGTATCTAGATTAAAATTTGGCAATCTGTTTTGGTTCAGGTACCAAAGTAAACATTGTGAGTTTATGGGTGTGACCACAATCTTATAGGAAGGATTTTTCTTTCTCTCTTCCCCCCACTCCCCCCATCTCTCTCTTTTTTTTTTTTTGTGTGTGTGTGTTCAGAAATCTTGGTATTTTAATGCCTTCATATTCTTCAGCTCTCCAGAAAATACATTTTTCACCTTCCCCCAAAACATCCCCCCATATGCATCTTTGTGATGAACATTATTGTGCTAAATATATTATATGGTGCAGATTACTTCAGTCCATAGCTTCTAGATCTTATAGCTATAAATCACAGCTTTTAAATATTTATAACATACCCTGAACACTTAAAGGGAGAAGACCAAAATAAAATTTTTCATTTGTTTCTAGAGTAAAAATGTCTGTGCTGGTTAAAAAATATACTGTTTTTCTTAAGAACTTAAGTTACACCCAGTAACCTCTACCTAATCATTGGTATTAAATGGATTTGCCCAAGTGCAGAAAAGACTTTTCTTGAATTTTTAATTCCCCATAGTTGAGTTTGGAAAGCTACTTGCATAGTACTTATAGTTAAAGATTGGGTGTAGTATTCTAGTTATAATTAGTAGTCTACTACCATATTGGTAGTGGGCCTAGAATAAGAAGCCCCTACCAGTTTTCTTTTTGAGGTACTGGTTATTGAACCAGGACTTTGCACATGATTTGCAGATGCTCTACCACTGAACTGCATTCAGTAAAATTTTTATTTTGAGACAGACTCTTGCTAAATTACCTAGACTGGTCTTGAACTTGAAATCCTCCTGCCTCTGCCTCAGCCTCCTGAGGAGCTGGAATTATAGGTATGTGCCACCATGCCTAGCCATTCTGTCAGTTTTTATATAGAAAATAGTGCATTAAATATTACATGTAATTCAAATTATAATCTCTATTCCATAATATCTTCTGTTGGCTACTGTAAATTAACTGTATACTCATAGATTTCCATTAAACTATATAATATAATATCAGAGCAGGTATTTAATATTCATTTTATGACCTTTACCTTACACCCAATGATTGATCTGAAGAAAAAATATACAATAATTTTTCATTATGAAATTAATTTACTCTTTAGGCATTACAAACCTAAGTAGCCATATTCTTTTATTTAATAGAAAGGGTATACATTTTTTAGATGTTATTTAGATATATAAAATAAAAGAAAGTAAATGTGTATGTGTGTGTGTATATAAAGCGTATAACTTTTAGATAGTACTAGGCATTGAACACATGGTCTTTTGTATGCTGAGTGTTTCACATGCTAATGTTACAGGCTCTATCACTGATCTACTTCCAGAACCCTGGCCCTACATTTATTGTTTCGATTAACACATATTAATTGTACATTTTAATGGAATCCCATTAAAATGTGGTATTTTAGCACATGAATATGGTGTGCATCTATCAAATCATAGTAATAAGAGGGTTTTTTTTTGGATACCTGGGTTTGAACCCAGGGGTACTTACCACATCCTTAACCCTTTTAATTTTAATTAATTAATTAGTACCAGGGATTGAACCTAGGGGCACTTAACCACGGAGCCACATTCCCAGTCCTTTTTATTTTTTTATTTTGAGACAATAGAAAGTCTTACTAAGTTACTTATCGCCTTGTGAAATTACTGATTCTGGCTTTGAACCCTTATCTCTCACTCTACACAAAAATCAACTCAAAAGGAATTAGAGACCAGAATCTATGCAACTCCCAGTAGAAAATGTAGAGTCAGCACTCCAGCATATAGGCAAAGGCAACAACTTTCTCAATAGGACCCCTAAAGCTCAGGAAATGATGCCAAGAGTTACTTAATGGGATGACATCAAATTTAAATCTACTGCACAGCAAAGGAAACAATTATGAGTATGAAGAGAATTTTCTCCATATAGAATGGGAGAAAATTTGGCTAGCTACTCTTCTGACAGACGATTAGTATCTAGAACAAATAAAGAACTCAAAAAATCTAACATCACAAAAACAAATATAACCCAATAAATAAATAGGCAAATTACTTTCTAGAGTCTTTGCACCAATTTTCAGTCCCACTAGCAATGTATGAGTGTATCTTTTCCCCGCTATCCTTGCCAGGATTTGGATTTGTTGTTACTTGTGTTCTTGATAATTGCCATTGTGACTGGAATGAGATGGAATTTTGGTATAGATTTAGTTTGCATTTCTCTAATTACTAGAGGTGTTGAACTTTTTTTTTCATATATTGACTTGGAATGGAAACACAATTTGACCCAATTATCCCACTCCTTGGCATATACCCAAAGGATTTAAAATCAGTATACTACAGTGATGCAGACACATCAATGTTTTCAGCAGCTCAGTTCACCATAGCAAAGCTATGAAACCAACCTAGATGCTCTTCAACAGGTGAATGGGTAAAGAAAATGTGGTATATGTACACAATGGGATAATACTCAGCCATAAAGAAGAATGAAATTGTGGCATTTTCAGGTAAATGGATAGAACTAGAGACCATCATGCTAAGTGAAAGAAGCCAATCCCCCAAAACCAAAGGCTGAATGTTCTCTCTGATATGTGGATGCTAACACACTAAGAGGTGGGGAAGGGCGAATAAAATTTCATTGGTTTAGACCAATGGGAATGAAGGAAGAATTGGATTAGGAAAGATGGTAGAATGAATTGGACATAACTTTTCTATATTCATATGTGAGTACATGATCAGTGAAATTCCACATCATGTACAACCATAAGAATGATATCCTAATTAGGAAAGTTATACTCCATGTATGTCTAGTATGTCAAAATACACTCTACTATCATGTATATCTAAAAATAATAAACTAAAAAAAAGAAATAAAAAAATGGAACTATTGTTCTTCCTTCCCCCAAAAAACCCAAATGAGATTTAATTTATAGATGTAAATTTCTTTTTTTAAAATATTTTTTTAGTTGTGGATGGCCACAGTACCTTTATTTATGTATTTTATGTGGTGCTAAGGATTAAACTCAGTGCCTCACATGTGCTAGGCAAGCACTTTACCACTGAGCCACAATCCCAGCCCTATAGATGTAAATTTCTTTTAAAAAGGTTAATGTCACATCAATGTTTATAGCAATACAATTCACAATAGATAAACTGTTGAACCAATCTAGATGCCCTTCAATAGATGATAAATGTGGCATATATACACAATGGAATATTACTCAGCAATAAAAGAGAATAAAATCATGGCATTTGCAGTTAAATGGATAGAGTTAGAGAAGATAATGGTAAGTGAAGTTAGCCAATTCCAAAAAACCAAATTCTGAATGTTTTCTCTGATATAAGGAGGCTGATTCATAGTGAGGTAGAGAGGAGGGAGCATGGGAGGAATAGACAAACTCTAGATAGGGCAGAAGGGTGGGAGGGGAAGGGAAGGGACATGGGGTTAGAAATAATGGTGGAATGTGATGGACATTATTATCCAAAGTACATGTATGAAGACACAAATTGGTGTGAATATACTTTGTTTACAACCAGGAGATGAAAAATTGTGCTCTATATGTGTAATATGAATTATAATGCATTCCACTGTCTTATATAAATAAAAAATTAATAAAAAGGTTAATGTCTTAAAAAAAAGAGGCACTCCTCAAAAGAAGAAATACAAATGGCCAACAAAAATAAAATAATGTTCAGCATTTTTAGCAATTAGGGAAATGCAAATCAAAACTACACTGAGATTTTATCTCACATTAGTTCAGAATGATGGTCATCAAGAATACAAACAGTAATAAATGCTGGAAAGGATGTGGAGAGAGGAACACTTTTGCATTGTTCTTGGGATTGTATATTAGTACAATCACTATGCAAATCATGGAACTTTCTCAAAAGACTAGGCATGGAACCACCATATGACTCAGTTATACCACTCTTCAGTATTTATCCAAAATAATTAATCATACCATAATGATAACAGGCATGTTTATAGCAACACAATTCACAGTAGCCAAACTATGGAAACAGCCTAGGTGTCCATTAATGGATGAGTGGATAAAGAAAATATGGTATATATACACAGTGGAATTTTATTCAGCATAAAGAGAAATGAAATTATGTCATTTCCAGGAAAATGGATAGAACTTGAGACTATTATGTTAAGCGAAATAAGCCAACTCAGAAGGTCAGGGGTTGTATGTTTTCTCTCATATGTGGAAGCTACAAGGGAAAAAAGAACGGTAGGGGTGTGGGATGTGGAGATCTCATGAAAATGAAAGGGAGATCAGTAGAGGAAAGGGATCAGGATTGGGAGATGGTGGGGGGGGAAATGCTGGGAAATGATATCGGCCAAATTATATTGTTATTTTGTATGCTTGTATGAATGTTACAACAAATCCCATCATTATGCACAACTATAATGCATCAATGGAAAAAAAAATCATGTTTCCTTGGGCTTTTCCTTGCTACAACCGAACCTCAGACTTTCCTCACTTTTAATAACCTTGGGAAGAATACATTTTGTGGAAAAATACATTTTGTGGAATGTTCCTCAGTTGGTATTTCTCTGACATTTTTCTCATGATTAGACTGGGGTTATGGGTTTTGGGGGAGGAAGATTTAACTATAAATTTTAAAAATAAAATTTAATATAAAAGTCAAACAGTATTCAAAGTTTTATAATATGGAATGACCCTGTCTTATCCTGTCTCCATTCAGCTGTAACTCTTTGTGCGTGTGTGTGTGTGTGTGTGTGTGTGTGTGTGTGTAGGGGTGGTGGTGGTGCTAGGGGTTGAACCTAGAGGCACTTTACACTGCACTGCATCCCCAGTACTTAAAAAATATCTTTATGTGGAGCTGAGGATTGAACCCAGTGCCTTACGCATGCTAGACAAATGCTTTACCATTGAGCTATAGCCCCAGCCCATCCCTAGTACTTTTAATTTAATTTAATTTTTAAAATTTGTTCTAATTAGTTAAACATGTCAGTAAAATTCATTTTGACACATCATGCATAAATGGAGTATAACTTCTGATTCATCTGGTTGTACATGATGTAGAGTTATTCAGTTCATGTAATCATATATGTACACAGGGTAATAATGTTGTATTTATTCCCACTCCCCTCCCTTCACTTACCTCTATCTAGTCCAAAATACCTCTGTTCTCCCACTCCTATTGTGAATTAGCATCTGCATATCAGAGAAAACATGCGGCCTTTGGTTCTTTAGGATTGGCTTATTTCTTTTAGCATATTGTTCTCTAGTTCCATATGTTTACCTGCAAATGTCACAGCCTGAGTAATATTCCATTGTGTACATATACCACAATTCTTTATCCATTCATCTGTTAAAGGGCACCTAGGTTGTTCCATAGTTTAGCTATTGTGAATTGAACTGCTGTGAACTTTGATGTGGCTGTGTCACTGTAGTATGCTGATTATAAGTCCTTTGGGTATAAACCTAGGAGTGGGATAGCTGGGTCAAAAATCCATTCCAAGTTTTCTGAGGAATCTCTATACTGCTTTCCATAGTGGTTGTATCATTTTGCAGTCCTACCAGTGGTACCACTGGTTATCTATGATGAGTCCTGCTTCCTCACATGTTGAAATTTGAACATTAGAGAAGTACGCTGAGGCAAGCATACAAAGCAGAGTTTATTTAAAAAGGGGTAACATAGACTTCTCCCTGGAGGGAGAAGGGGGCCATAGCTGGTAGCCTGGTGATACCGCCGGTTACCGTGACAAGTCCTTATTTCCCTGAATGCCGAAGTATAGCACCAAAGAAGCACTCTGAGGCAAGTGTGGAGTGGAAAGTGAAAGACTTTATTAAAGGATAGCAGAAAAGACCCCCCCACACACACAGGAAAAGGGGACCCAGTTTACTTAACTACACTAACTACCTGTCTTTGAATCTGGCTTCATTCACCCTTCTAATTTTAGGAACTCCTTACTGCTGTAAGGAAACAGGATGACAACCACTCTGGATGACTGCTTTGACTTTTTCCAGCTGGAAGGAGGCAGTAAGGGGCAAGCAGTTTGGAGTTCTCCTCTTTAAAAATCGGGTCTATCTAGTGGTCTGTGATAGAAGGCTGATTGAGAAGCAATAGGCTGGAGGGCCATTTGAGTGATGGGTGGTCATTGTCTTAACGAAAGAGATATTTTAGGTCATCTATTAGAGTGCAGGGATATTGTTGTTCCTCAGTTCCCTGGGAAGGAGAGGTCTCTTTGGTTATCCACTCAGTATGGCAGGCTTTAATCCAAGAGTGATGGATCCAGTTCTCCTATCTCAGCACTTTTACTGCAGTGGGGGTGGATAAGATTACAGAAAAAGTTTCTTTCCAAATAGTGTTTAAATTTGGGGAATTTGAAAGTATGGTCTTGATCATAACTAGATCTCCAGGCTCATATAGAGGTGGAAAACTGACTGGCTCAGATATGGGATATTGACAAATTTCAGATTGAAATTTGGCCAACTTTGTGATGAGTCACTAGATCTGCAGTTTCCTGATCTTTAAGGATATCATTCCTTAGGAATGGTCTCCCATGTAAGAGCTTAAATGGGCTGAGCCCTGATGTTTTTTGGGTGTTCCTAATTCTGAGTAGTGCCAAAGGAAGCACCTTAGGCCATGGGTAGTGGGTTTCCTGAGTGAGTTTTCTTAGATGTCTTTTAAAGATGTCATTAGTTTTCTCTACCCTTCCTGAGGATTGAGGTCTTCATGCACAGTGGAGATGGTATTTGATGCGGAGGCCTTTGGATATCCCCTGAGTGACAGTTGCCTTGAAAGCTGCTCCATTGTTACTCTGTAGGCTGCAGGGCAGTCCAAATTGTGGAATTATTTCCTGTAATAAGGCTTTTACTACTTCTCTTGCCTGTTCAGTTTGGGAGGGGTAGGCTTCAATCCACCCAGTAAAAATATCTATCATAACCAATAAATATTGGAATCCATTGCTCTTGGGTATGTGAGTAAAATCAAGTTGCCAGTCTTTCCCAGGGAACTGTCCTGTCCTTTGTAATCCTGGGGGATTCTTGGCAGAATTAAGTTGGTTATTTCTTTGGCATGTTTCACAGGCTTTACTATTTGGTGGATGGTCTTTGAAATATTTTTTTCTTCAAATATCTCTCAGGTTAATTTGGGAGTATTTTCTTCTCCCAGGTGGTAAGATTGGTGTAGGGTGTGTAAAATCATCCACTGGGAATTAGCAGGTAAATAGTTTGTTATCTTCCAAAAGAGAGTACTCCTTTAGATAATGCCTGGCTGTTTCCTCCTGAGTGTATTGAGTTCTTATCTCTGGGGCAGGGCCTGTCCATATCAAAGGGGCTAAGGTTATCATCTGTAAAGTTCCCTTAGCAGCTTCTTTGGCTTGTTGATCTGCTTTTGTTGCCTTGTGCTATTTCATCTATCCTTTTTGATGTCCTTGACAGTGAATTACTGCTACCTCTTTGGATAAATGAACAGCTTCTAACAGTTTCAAGATCTCCTCATAGTAGTATTTCTTTATGGATGTTCCCCCAGTTGTTTGAAATCCTCTTCCAAATTGCTGCATGTGCATGTAGGATTAGATAGGCGTATTCAGAGTCAGTGTAAATATTAATTCTTTGTTGCTTCCCTAGTTCAAGTGCTCTTGTTAGGACTGTCAATTTAGCTAGCTGTGAGCTTGTGCCTGGGGGCAAAAATTGTGCCTTTATGGTGTCACATAAAGTCACCACAGCATATCCAGCTTGCCTTCTTCTTGTTCCGTAAAGGAACTCCCATCTGTGAACATGGTGAGGTCTGGATTGGACAGGGGAAGGTTTTGAAGGTCCTTCCAGGCTGAGTAATTTATAGCTAGGACCTGTTGGCAGTCATGTTCAGGATTTCCTTCTAATTTCTTTGAGAGGAAGGTGGCTGGGTTTAGATTAGAGCAAGAATTTATTTGATGGGGCTGGGGATGTGGCTCAAGCGGTAGCACGCTCGCCTGGCATGCGTGCAGCCCGGGTTCGATCCTCAGCACCACATACAAAGATGTTGTGTCCGCCGAGAACTAA
>NW_026000142.1:27697551-27752745 GCF_001458135.2 Marmota marmota marmota
AAAAAAAAAAAAAAAAAAAAAGAGAGAATTTATTTGAGGGCTGGGGATGTGGCTTAAGTGGTAGCGCGCTCGCCTGGCATGCCTGCGGCCCCGGTTCGTTCCTCAGCACCACATATAAACAAAGATGTTGTACGCCGAAAACTAAAAAATAAATATTAAAAAAAAATTCTCTCTCTCTCTCTCTGTCTCTCTCTCTCTTTAAAAAAAAAAAGAGTTTATTTGAGTTATGGGTCCATCTAGAAGCAAGGTTTGCTATTTTAGAAGGTGCCTGTCTGAGAGCCATAGTCCTCTTTTTTTAAAATCCCTGAGAGATCATGGGAGGTGTAGACAATAAGGTCTCTTCCCAGGGTGATTTTGATTGCCTCAGGGACTAGTAGGGCTACTGCTGCTACTACTCTCAAACTGTGTGGCCATCCTCAAGATACTAAATCAAGGTCCTTACTGAGATAAGCTACTGGCTGTTGTTGATCAGGTCCCTTTTTTTGTGTGACCACCCCCAGGGCTGTTCCTCCTCTGTCAGTGACAAAAAAGGTTAAAGTTTTATTCAGTAGGTAAGCTGAGGGCGGGAGCTTGGAGTAAGGCACCTTTCAGTGCCTTAAAGGCTTTGGCATAGTGTTTCTTTGAGGAGGCTGTAAAGAGGCTTAGCTAATTCTCCACATCCAGGAATCCAAAGCCTGTAGTATCCGGTTATCCCTAGGAAGCCTCTAAGTTGCCTTATGGTCTGCTGTAGAGGATATTGTCCTATGGGAGTTATTCTTTCCTGTCCTAGTTTTCGGGTTCCTTGAGACAGCTGTAATCCTAAATATTGAATTGTTTTTGGCATAATTCAGCTTTCTTCTTTGAGACTTTATAACCCTTGTCAGCTAAGAAGTTTAAAAGTTTTATAGTGGCCTCATGACATTCTTTTTGAGTGGAGGCACATAAAAGTATGTCATCTACATATTAGAGGACAGTCAACAGATATTTTATCTCTGAATTCTGTTAAGTCCTTAGCTAGGGTTTGGCCAAACAGGTGAGGGATATCTCTAAATCCTTGGGGTACTGTTCAGGTTAATTGAGATTAGCTATCTGGTTCCTCAAAGGCAAATAGATACTGCGATTCTAGTCTAGGGGTAACAGAAAAAGGCATCTTTTAAATCTAACACAGTAAACCAAGCAGCAGCTGCTGGAATCTTGGATAATAGAGTATGCAGATTAGGAACTATAGGGTGGAAGGGAACAACTGCTTCATTAATTATTCTGAGGTCCGTGACTAGGTGCCATTCCCCATTAGGTTTTTGAATTCCTAAAATGGGTGTGTTGCATGGACTATTGCAGGGCACTGAAAGTTTTTGCCTTTTGAGGTTCTGAATGACCTTTAATAAGCCCTTTTTTTTTTTGCTTCTGGGCTTAGGGGGTATTGTCTCTGATGTGGAAAGACACAGGGATCTTTTAAGACTATTTTGATTGGGACTGCGCTTTTTGCCATCTGATTTTGCCCTCAGTGGCCCACACTTTCAGGTTTATATCACTTCTAATAAAGGTAAACATAATGGTCCTCATGGTCCCTAATTCATTGTAATGGAAGTCTGAAGTTTTGAAAGTGAGTCCCTTCCCAATAAAGGGGTAGGGCATTCTGGGACTATCAGGAATGAATGAGAAAACATCATCCCATCCCACTCACAACTCAATGGGGGGGTTGGACTTCTTTCCATGTTTGTTTGATATTTACATTCCATGTAATTTGTTGTTTTGTGTTTTTTGTACCTTTTTAGAAAAAATATGGTATGGATATAGACACAAGGGAACTTTTGTATACTATTTATGGGAATGTAAATTAGATCAGCCATTAGAAAAAGTAGTATGGAGTTTATTTAAAAAGTTAGAACTAGAACTAGAACTAAAACTACCAGTTATGCACAGAGGTATGTGCCTGTAGTCCCATCTACTTGAGAAGTTGAGGTAGAAAGATTGCTTAAGCTCAGGAGTTTGAGGCCAGCCTAGGTAACATAGCAAGACCCTGTCTCCCTTAAAAAAAAATTACCATATGCCATATGATCCAGCAATTAATATTGCATTGCTGTTCACAATTAACAAGATATGGAGATCAACCAAATGTTTATCGGTGGATGAATGGATAAAGAAAATGTAGTACACAATGGAATACCATTTAGCATTAAAGAAAAATGAAATTATGTCACTTCCAACAACTTAGATGAACCTGGAGGGTGCTATATTAGATGAAATAAGCCAAGCACAAAAAGACAAATGCTACATAATCTCATTTATTTACATGTGAAGGGTAAAACTTACAGGAACAGAGGTTTGGATATTGGAAGAATTTGGGAGATATTGGTCAGAGGATATACAATTTCAGTTAGGAGAAATAATCAAGAGATCTATTGTGTACCATGTGACTATAGTTAAGAAAAATATATTACACATTTGAAAGGTGCTAAGAGAGTGTACTTTGTTTTTACCACAAGAAATGATAGCTGTGGGAGGTAATGTATTAATAAGAGAATGATAATGAGTTAAAATTTTTGTGATAACAAAAGACTGTACTTCTTATTTTAGAAAGCAGAAAATATGGAGTACTTTGAGAAATTCACAAGAATGGGTAAAATATAAAGTAGAAGTCTTTTCAATAACTGAAATAATTCTAAAGATTCCATAAAAATGAATGGGTTATTTAAACATCTGTTATTTAATAACTCTCTTTTAAAGGATTCTCTATCTTTTTTTTTTTTTTTTAAGCTTTTTTCTTTTTCTTTTCTTTTTGTGGGTACTGGGTGTCCAACCCAGGGCCTAATGCATGCTAGGCAAGTACTGTATCACTGAGCCATATTCCCGGCCTCTAAAGTTTTCTTTCCTTCTTTTTTCCTTTGGTGTACTGGGTATTTAATCCAGGAGTGCTCTACCACAGAGCTACATCCCCAGTCCTTTTTATTTTTTATTGTGAGACAGGGCCTTGCTAAGTTGCACAAACTTCTGATCTTTCTGCCTCAGCCTTTCAAGTTGCTGGGATTACAGGCATGGGCTGCCATGCCTGGAAGATTTTTATTTTCTTATTATTGGAGTACTTCATCTCATACATACATCTATTTTCATTTCTAACATAATCACAACTTTAATACTGACTAGTGAATCTTATTATATAACCAGATGAAACATGATTTTATTACTATGAACTGGTTTTCCAGAGTGGTACTTAGAGTAAGAATCAATTGATATCTTCTTGATTGCAGTATTCCTTAGTGCAGTATTATTATTTTTATTTTTATCTCTTGCACATAATGCTTAGTAGAAGTGTATTTGTTCAGTGAAATAAAAATTATTATGTAGAGGCATATATGATACTACTATATCATAAATTCACCAATTGTTTGAAAAGGCCTTTTATATTTTATTTAAAATTATTAACTATTTCATATGAATTATCCTATGTTTATTTTTCAACATAAATGATTCACTGTTTTTTCTGGGTTTATAATGACTTAGTCATCTGTTCTTTTTTTGTTGATTGTTATATTCCTTTTGCCTGTTTAGGTTCAAACTGTATATATCATGGATCGATTTGCATCTTTTCCTCTCACTGCCCTGGTTTCCTATCTCCCTATTTATTTATTTTATTTTAATTTTTTTGCAGTGCTGGAGATTGAAACCATAGCCTGAATTACATATTTAACCCCTCTTTATTTAGATTAATTTTGAAAATACTACTTCTATGAGCCGTTTTAGATTCATAGTATAATAGAGAAGAAGGTCCATATACTCTCTGCCCCGACACATGCATTATAGCCTTCCTCATTATCAGCCTCTCCTTCCAGAATGTTACATTTATTACTGATGATTGGCACATCATTAGCATCCAAAGACCATAATTAACATAGGGTTCACTCATTTTGTTGTACATTATATGGGTTTGAACAAATATATAATATTGTGTATCTGCCATGATAGTATTATACAGAGTAGTAAAAATCCTCTGTGCTCTACTTCTTCATCCTTTCCTTCCCCCAGCCCCTGGCATCCACTGATCTTTTCACTATCTCCATCGTTTTCCCTTTTCCAGAATGTCATGTAGCTGAAATCCTAGAACTTATGGGCACAATATCTTTATTTTGTTTATTTATTTTTATGTGGTGCTGAGGATCGAACCCAGGGTCTCACACGTACAAACCCAGTCCTCTATAGTCATTTTTAGACTGGCTTCTTTCACATAGTAAAATGCATTTAAATTTCCTTCTGTTTTAACATGGCTTGATATCTCATGTCTTTGTATCATTGAAGAACATTCCATTTTTTGGATGTAGTAGATCCATTCATTTACTGAAGGATATCTTAGCTGCTTCCAAGTTTTGGTAATATGAAAAACCTTTTATAAACATCTGTGTACCTACTTTTTTTTGTGGACATAAGTTTTTAGCTCCTTTGGATGAATACCAAACAATGTGATTATTGGATCATATTGGAGTATATTTGAGATTGTAAGAAACCAACCAGTCGTCTTCCATAGTAGTGTTTTTTATTCCCACCAGCAGTGAATGTGAATTCCTATTTTTCCACATGATTCCATCTTGCTGTGTCCTACACAGTGAATGAACAACTTATGGAACGCAGGCTGTGAGCTGGCTGAAAAAATAAAAGTCTAAAGAAATATTAAGAAATAAAGACAAAGACATGGAAATAAGTGAAAAGGGGAGGCATGGTGGGAAGATCCAGCTCTGATGGAGACTGGACCTAACAAGGAACAAGAGTCCGCATTTTATTTTTGTAGGTAGGAACACCAAAGGGTTTCAGTGTGAAAAACTTCTTGGGGTAAACAGGATGAGGTTTGGGAAAAACAACATGGTTGGGGTTTAGCAGGTTAGACCCATCTCTTCTATCTCCAGGCAGCTGGGATTTGAAATCAAGGCTTTTTGAAATAAAGAATTCCATAGCAAGCCCTGAATATCCCAGGGGCCATGCTGCAAATGGGCATTCCCCCTGGTGCTTCTGCACCGCAGGGTTTCCAGAAGCAGTTCCTCAAGTTCAAAACAATGATTATATACTTTATATACAATGATTTATATAAGGACAATTCCAGCTTTTTTCTTTCTTTTTTTTTTTTTTGTCAGTAGTGGGGATTGAACTAGGGTGTTCTACCACAGAGTTACATCTCCAGCCCCACCCACCTTTTAACTATTATTTTTAAATTTTGAGATAGGATCTTGCTAAGTTGCCAAGGCTGGTTATTGATCCCCCTGCCTCAGTCTCTTGAGTCACTGGAATTCTACTGTGTGCCAATGCGTCTGGCTACTCACCAGCATTTGATATTGCCAATTTTCTGGATTTTGGGCATTTTAGTAAGTACATGGTGGCATCTCTGATGACATATGATATGGAGCATTGTTTCATATGCTTATTCGTCATCTGTGTATCTTATGGTGAGGTCTTTGCCCCCCACCCCCCTTTTTCTTGGGATTGAACCAAGGACCTTGGGCATACTAGGTTAATGTTCTATTGCTGAGCTACACACCTCCCACCCTTTATATTTTATTTTGGGACAGGGTCTTGCTAAATTGCCCAGGCTGGGCTTGAATTCTCATTCCTCCTTTCTCATCTTCCCTGGTAGCTGGTGTTACAGGTATGCAGCACTATTCTCAGCTGGGCCTATTTTTTTTCTATTAATTGATTTTTAAGAGTGGTCTATTTTGGATCATTTATCAGATATTCCTTTTGCAAATATTTTATCACTTTTGTGGATGCTCATTATTCTCTTGACAATGTTTTGTAGAATTTTAGTAAAGACCAGTTTATTCATTCTTCCATGGATTATACTTGTGCTGCTGGATGTAACAAGTTATTTATCATCAAACCCAGCCTCATCTAGATTTTCTCTGGTGTTATCTAGGATTTCCATAGCTTTACGTTTTATGATTATGTATCTGACTTATTTGGTTTAACTTTTTGAAGGGTCTAAGGTGTTTGTGTCTAATTCCTTTTTCTTTTTTTGCATGTAGATGTCCAGTTGTTCTAGCACTGTTTGTTGTAAAGACTTTTTTCCCTCCATTGTATTTACTTCTTTGTCAAAGATAAGTTGACTAAACTGAGTGTGGTGGCACATGCCTGTAATCCCAGTGAGGCTCTAAGCAGTTTAAGGAGACCCTGTCTCAAAATAAAAATGACTGGAGATGTGGCTCTGGGACTGAAGGGCCCTGGCTTAAATACCTAGAACAAAAAAAAAAAAAAAAAAAAAAAAAGAAGAAGACTGTATTTAAATGGCTTTATTTTTGAGCTCTGTTTTGTACCACTGATCTGTTCATCTTCTCTTTTGCCTCTACCACATTGACTTGATTCCATTATATATTTCTAAATAAAACTTGCAGTCCTTAAGTTAAACATTTCAAACAGATAATTTTTAAGGTAGAATAATTCTTTTATTCTAAGAGTTATGATAAGGAGGTGAGTTAGGTAATTTTTTCTAAGCCTGAGAATTAGACCATGAAGGTTAAAACTATACAAGTTCTTGGTCTTGAAAAGAAATGAATAAAAATTGATGAAGAATCATATTTTTAGGAACAGTATCAACACTGATGCCAGGGTGGTGTTTTTCATCATAGTCCCTTTCTCTGAAAAGATCTAGAAGTGACTTTCATAAATATGAATACATTATAGTATAGTAGCGGCAGACTTGAGATTTTCTTTTTAATCTATGTAAACATAATTTTAGCCAAAACTGGAGATATGAAGTGTGTCAGTTATCAAGGTTGCAGACTTTAAACTTGGACCTCAGTCTTTTAAGCACATAGGCTTCCCACTTGATCATAGTTGTACCATGTAACATAATTACAGGAAATTTAATGAAAGCATTTAAGGTTGGATTTTCAAAAAGGAAATGTTCTGGGGACTGGGGCTGGGGCTGGGGCTGGGGCTGGGGCTTAGCAGTAGCGCACTTGCCTGGCATGTGTGAGGCACTGGGTTTGATTCTCAGCACCACATATATAAATAAAGGTCTGTCAACAACTAAAAAAAAATAATAATAATTTAAAAAAAGGATGTGTCCTGACAAGAGTAAAAAATTCTGGAGAATGAGAGGTAGGTTGAATGGCTTGAGAGGTGGGAACACAATAAATTATATGGTTTGGGCAGCAATAATGCTACAAAAGTGCTTTTATGTATTTGTAGGATAATTTATATTTGCTGAAAAGGTTTGGGGTGTGGGGAATCACCAACTGCACTTATGTCATTGGTAACCCTCTTGGCTTGGCTATGTCATTGTTTTTATTTCTATATAAATTTTTCATATAATGATATCATATCTTCAGCTTATCTTTACTTGAACTATTTAATGTCATACTCAAATGCATATTCGAAAACTCTTTTTCTTGTGTTATGAAACTGATATGTACTGTCAGAGCACTAATCTCCAGACTATATAAAGAACTCAAAAAACTTAACCCCAAAATAAACCAAACAACCCAATCAATAGATGGACTAAGAAGCTGAACAGACACTTCTCACAATAAGATATACAGTCAATCAACAAATAATATGAGAAAATGTTCAACATCATGCCAGTCAGAATGCAGTTGTCAAGAATACAAGGAGGATGTGGGGGAAAGGCACATCGATACATTGCTGGTAGGAATGCAAATGGGTGTAACCAATCTGGAAGCAGTATGGAGATTCCTTAGAAAACTTGGAATGGAACCACCATTTGACCTAACTATCCCACTCCTTGGTCTATACCCAAAGGACTTAAAATTAGCATACTATAGTAACAGCCACATCAGTGTTTATAGCAGCTCAATTCACAGTAGCTAAACTGTGGAACCAACCTAGATGCCCTTCAATAAATGAATGGATAAAGAAACTATGGTATATGTACAGAATGGACTATTACTCAGCATTAAAAGAGAATAAAATTATTGCATTTGCAGATAAATGGATGGAGTTGGAGAATATCATGCTAAGCAAAGTAAGCCAGTTCCATAAAACCAAAGGCCAAATGTTCTCTCTGATAAGTGGATGCTGATCCATGATGCACGGACATGTGGGCTGGGAAAAATGGAGGAACTTTAATTGGGCAAGCGGGAGGGAGGGGAGACGAGGGGGTATGGGGGCAGGAAAGATGGTGGAATAGGATGGACATCATTACTCTAGGTACATGTATGACTGCGCATATGGTACGACACTGCATCGTGTACAATCAGAAATGAAAAGTTGTGTATAATGAGTCAATATACATTCTGCTGTCATATATACCTAATTAGAATAAACAAAAACTAATATATGCTCAATCAGAAACTTAGAAATTGTGTACCAGCTAAAGATGACGACTTTGAATAATTTGAGCTATTATCTTTCATTCTGTATTCTGAGTATATGTGTATTAATTTGTAAATTTTAAAAATAATGGAGTCACACTGTATTGCAGTTTTATTTCCCGAGAACTTAGTTTTTTTTCTGAAAAATATTTATATTTTGTGATTGTGATAGACTCTACGAATATGAACATATGAATGAATATATGACATTAAAAGTCTAGTTATTTTAATGTATGTGGTTAAAAGTCATGATTGTTGTTATCTGCAGGAGTGTTACTTGAAGAGTAGAAAGAGAACGAAGGGATTCTGTGGTGCTGTTTCACAAGTGTGTTTATTTTTGTGAATATTGAGCTGTAACATGCATACATTTTTATATTTGTATATTATACTTGAATAAATTTTAAAAGGTTTAATAGTTATTGAAATAACACAGATTAATAACCTGGATGATTGGACAGAGAAATGAGGAAGTATTTTAGAGAACTGTTTTCCTCAGTTCTTTTCAATGATATAAATAGCTTATTTTAAAAATGTTTGTTGAGAAATGTTAATTTATATCTGTGTCTGACCTCCAGCCATTTGGACTAATTTTATTCCTTTATGGCAACCAATGACAGGAATTCAAGGACTTTAAATCTCTGAAAGTAATAGTAGCAAACTAATCAGAAATGAAAGAATGAAGGAAACAATCAAGTGGAGGAACACCCTACATAATGGGAGAAAGTATTTGTAAACTATACATATGGCAAGGGGTTAATATCTAGTATATATAAGGAACTCAGCTAAGTGTCTATCAGTTGATGAATGGATAAAGAAAATGTGATGCATATGTACTGGAGTGCTAGTTAGTCATAAGAAAGGATCAAATTCTGTTATTTGTGACAACTTGGATGGAAATGAAAGATAGTATGTTACGTGAAATAAGCTGGGTGAAGAAAGACAAGTCTCGCATGATCTTGTGGAATCTAAAAACACTCGTTTCATACAAGTTGAGAGTAGAATATTGGTAATCAGAGACTGGAAGGATGGGAAAAAGTTGGTCAGTGGGGATTAAGTTAGGAGAAATAAATTCTTTTTTTTTTCCTTTAATTTTTATTGTTGGTTGTTCAAAACATTACATAGTTCTTGACATATCATATTTCACACTTTGATTCAAGTGGGTTATGAACTCCCATTTTTACCCCGTATACAGATTGCAGCATCACATCGGTTACACTTCCACTGTTTTACATATTGCTATACTAGTGTCTGTTGTATTCTGCTGCCTTTCCTATCCTCTACTATCCCCCATCCCCTCCCCTCCCATCTTCTCTCTCTACCCCATCTACTGTAATTCATTTCTCCCCCTTGTTTTTTTTTTTCCCCTTTCCCCTCACTTCCTCTTGTATGTAATTTTGTATAACCATGAGGGTCTCCTTCTATTTCCATACAATTTCCCTTCTCTTTCCTTTTCCCTCCCACCTCTCACCCCTGTTTAATGTTAATCTTCTTCTCATGCTCTTCCTCCCAACTCTGTTCTTAGTTACTCTCCTTATATCAAAGAAAACATTTAGCATTTGTTTTTTAGGGATTGGCTAGCTTCACTTAGCATAATCTGTTCTAATGCCATCCATTTCCCTGCAAATTCTATGATTTTGTCATTTTTTAATGCAGAGTAATACTCCATTGTGTATAAATGCCACATTTTTTTTTTTTTTTCGTCTATTGAAGGGCATCTAGGTTGGTTCCACAGTCTTGCTATTGTGAATTGTGCTGCTATGAACATTGATGTAGCAGGTTTGCCTACCTTGCAGGCACTGGGGCGGCTCTGCCCCTCCGCGGGTTGCTGGGCCTGTTCTGCCGGTGGGTCGCAGGTCCGCCTACCTTGCAGGCGCGCGGTGGCTCTGCCCCTCCCCCAACCGGGGCGATGTGTCTCAGGAGAAATAAATTCTAGTGTTCTATTAAAGTACAGTGGGTGACAATAATGACGATGTAATACTGTATATTTCAGAAAAATCAAAGGATTTTGAATATTTACATCACAGAGGTAGATATGCTTACCTTGATTTGAACATTATATAATGTATATGTTTTGAAACATCACATAGTATACTAATAAATCTGTACAGTTTTTATGTGTCAATTAAAAAATGCCAGTATCTCTAGGGGGAAAATAAAAGAATAGACTAATCTGTTTAGAATTTAACTTAAAAGTGAACAGACAAGGAGCCTATCTATCTAGCTTATTTACTCTGCATCTCTAACCCTTTTCTTTACATTCATCATTGCTTGTTTGTTGAGTCTACACACCTGTGTTGGTTGATTCACAGGTGTTACCACTTTAAAAAAAAAGTTTTGTCAGTATGATAGGTAAAAATATTGTTGTCGGGCTGGGGATGTGGCTCAAGTGGTAGCGCGCTCGCCTAGCATTCGTGAGGTACTGGGTTTGATTCTCAGCACCACATAAGTATAAAATAAAGATATTGTGTCCACCTAAAAAAAAAAACCAAAAAATACTAAAAAACTAAAAATATTGTTGTCTTTTAATTTGTATTTTAGTTATTGAAGCTTAAAAGTATTTTTATTAAGGCACATGGATTTAATTTTTTGAGAATTTTGCTATTTAAGTAGTTTAGATGTGGGTTGTTCATGTGGTTGGTGGCATTAGTCTTTTGTGGCTATTGAACATTTCATGTGGAGCTAGTTCAAATTGGGATGTGTCATACGTGTAAACTGATACATACTGGATTTTGAAATTTATGAAGAAAGAATGTAAAATACCTCAGTAATTTTTGAATGTCAGTTGCACTTGAAATTATGGTATGCTTGGATATATTAAAATTATTTTTACCATTTTCTTTTTACATTTTTAATGTGGCTACTAGAAATTGTAAATGTACATATGGTGGGTGTTATATTTCTGTTGGACAGTGCTGGTTGAGATAGTAATCTAATCATTAGTGATTAGGACCTAGATTAGTGTAATATTTATAGAAAGGAAAGTAGGGAGTATTTTTTTAAGAGATTATGAATTATGCATGTATCTTACATAAACTCTATTAAAATAGAGCATATTTTACATTTGTGTGTCTTTCCATCATGGCTTTGTAATCAATAAAAACACTTTTTGAAGTCAAGAACTATGTCACTATTATTTTTACATTCTTCTCTGTATCTTCTGCTAGTTTCATAGAAAATTGATTTGAACAAACAAGATTAATAGGATATCATATATTTTATAAGCTTAAGTTTTAGAAAGTTGATCATTGAGTGATTCTTATGCTGTATCTTTCAATATTATAATTTTTCTAGTGATCCCTATCAGTTGTATTCTTGAAAGGTAATATGGTAAATGAACTAACATCTATTCATATAAATGCCAAGCTTTCTGTAGTCATTTGATGTCTTTTTTGGTTTAATCCTTATTATAACCCTATGAGGAAAGAATCTACCACCATCTTATGGATTATGAAATTTATGTTGAGTAATTTTTCCGATGTTATGTTAACCAAAACAGATAAGCCCAATTTCAGAGCTAGCACTTCTGTACTGTAGCTTTCTGTTCACTTAAAGATAGCCAGTTATTTAAAGTGATTTGAAATTCATGTATTTTGGCTGACATGAAATTAATGGAAATGTAAAATGATAAATTTTGACATTATATATTACATATTCAATAAGAAAGTAAATTGAGAAATAGTTCCCAAAGCCTAATGGGAAGAAAAAGACACATTTTTTTTTCTCATTTTATTGTGTATTGCAATTCCAGACATTGAACCATATTTCATGGAGGAAAAAATTAAGTTTTAATAGTTTAACTGTTTCTTTTATTTTGTCTTTCAGATAAAATCAAAGACAAAATTAAAGAGAGAGACAAAGAAAAAGAGAGAGAAAAAAAGAAGCATAAAGTAATGAGTGAGATCAAGAAAGAGAATGGAGAAGTAAAGATTTTACTGAAAAGTAAGTTAATATTCAGTGAATTTTGTTTCACTATATTGTACATATTGTGATTAGAATAAGGAAATGCTATGTTGTACTGATATTTGATAAGAATGAACATTAATGGAGAGGAAATAAAAAATATAGGGAGTTCTGATCTGCATGTAACATGTATTTGGTATTTGTTTAGTGAATCATTAAGGTTTCAAGGTTAAACTTCACTAAACTATTAGATTCCTTAAATAATTTTAAAATAAGTTATCTGACCAGTATTTGTATATTAGTGTTTATCCATATTTAGATAATCTAAAATAAAAGTGTAAAGCAATTTTTAGTCTGATAAGGATGATGAAAAGAAGTGATCTTACAAATATTTGACTTTAATTACCATATCATAGTCTAGAATTGAGAGGGAAGATAATCAGAAGGGATACTGTGTTACTGTATGTTTATTTATTACATACTTAAGAATATCTTTTTTGTTTCTTGTTTTCTTTTTTGGTACAATTGTATTCAGGTACTGGTTTTATGTGGGGTAGCTTGGGGAGAATAATTTTAAGGATAGATAGATAGTTGGGTAATATGTCTTTTCATTTAATCTGAACTTTTCCGTAGAGAATTTATGCTGAAATACATGTACAGAGAATCTTAAATTCACACAGATAGCAATATATGAAGAATCAATGGCATTCATTTGTTAGATAGCTAGGAAAGTCATTGTCCTTTATCAAGTTAATAGATCAAGTTGCTGATCAGAACATGTTGACCATGATTAATTTCATATTGAATTTATGTGTTGGCAAGCCTTTATATCTATATAAAGAAAAAAGCCTACTGCACTGTGTGTACACAAAATAACTGGTTAATTTATAATATTTAAGATAAATATAGTTAGACTTTATTTTCATTTCCTTCTTTGTCATGTTTCCAGATGTTCTTTTTTTATGTTTTTTTTTTTAGTTGTCAGTGGGCCTTTATTTTATTTATTTATTTATTTATTTATTTATTTATTTATTTATTTATTTATTTATATGGAGTGCTGAGAATCAAACCCAGGGCTTCACACATGCCAAGCAAGTGCTCTATCACTGAGCCACAACCCTGGCCCCCAGATGTTCTTTGATAGTACTTTATGTAAGGTCTGTTTTGTATATGTCAGAATTTTATTTTCTATAATATTCTTTTACTCCTGAAGAAAGATGTCAGACTTAAGTTGATTGCTACTTAGTTAATATTCTTTATCCTTTTGTTCTGTTTCTTTTGCCTGTGTGTGTGTGTGTGTGTGTGTGTGTGTGTGTTTTGTGGTGCTGGGGATTGAATTCAGGGACTTGTGCATTTGAGGCAAGCACTCTACCAATTGAGCTATATCCCCAGCCCTGCCATTATGTTTTATCTATGTTACCTAATTAGATTGTAAGCCTTAAAGTCAGGAATTGATTCTAACCAAACTCTAACATAGCAACTAATGATTAATTCTTGAAATGTTTTCATAACTTTGTTGGTTTAGTCAATTAGTCATTTTTTTTGTTTCTAATTTGTTTAATATTAAAACAATTATAAAACATACAGAGAAGTTACTGTATATTGTTCACATATTGTTCAGATGTGAATATAAAATAGAAATGCAGAGAATCCTCTTTTATTGAGGAGGAGCTAAAAACGCCTAAAAAATTAGTCCCATCATGGAACTGTAAACTTTTTTTTTTTCATAGTTTTATTTTTTTTTATTGGTTGTTCAAAACATTACAAAACTCTTGACATATCATATTTCATACATTAGATTCAAGTGGGTTATGAACTCCCATTTTTACCCCAAATACAGATTGCAGAATCACATCGGTTACACATCCACATTTTTACATAATGCCATATTAGTAACTGTTGTATTCTACTACCTTTCCTATCTTCTACTATCCCCCCTCCCTTCCCCTCCCATCTTCTTTCTCTACCCCATCTACTGTAATTCATTTCTCTCCTTGTTTTTTTTTTTTCCCCATTCCCCTCATAACCTCTTATATGTAATTTTGTATAACAATGAGGGTCTCCCTTCCATTTCCATGCAATTTCCCTTTTCTCTATCAATTAGTCATTTTTATAGATATGGTCAATACTCATTTTCTTATCTATTTGAAAGTACAGGGATGTAAATTTCTGTCACTTGAATCTATGTCTTAAAAATAATTTATAAAGGTTTTTATGTTCTTGGTTGAATAATAGATTTCGAATACACTGTTAATGTGAATATGTGAGTCTAGAGTTTATGTATGCAAATAAAATTAAAAACGGCCTAAAAATGGAGATTTTTTTTTTAGGAACATGCAATATTAACTTTAACTTTGAAATGGATAACACATTTAGGAAGTATTTTGAACTGAATTAAAGTGGAACTAGTGATGTTAAAAAAGAAAGAATGAGAAAGATTTAGAAATAAATTTGTGACTTCTAGAATGACCATGGAAAAATTTAGAGAAATTTACTGTATCTATTGTATGTTTTAGTCAGCTTTTTCGCTGTTGTGAGTAGAGGATCTGTCCAGAACAACTGTAGAGGAGGAAGAGTTTATTTGAGGGCTCACAGATTCAGAGGTCTTAGTCTATAGAAGGCTGGCTGCGTTTCTTGGGGCTTGAGATAAGGCTGGACATCATGGCAGAGTGTATGGCAGAGGGAAGCAGCTCACGGTGATCAAGAAGCAGAGAGAGTCTCTACTCGCCAGATACAAATATATACCCCAAAGTCATGCCTCAATTCCCATCTCCCCCAGTCACACCCTACCACTTCAGTTAATCCAATCAGAGATTAATTCACTGATTAGGCCAAGGCTATATCCCCATCATTTCTCCTTCTTGTATTGTCTCACATGTGACCTGTTGGGGGACACCTCACATCCAAACTGTAACACTGTGCAATGGAGGTGAGTAATAATTTAGTTACTTTTTTCCAGGATTGTGAAGATTTATATGAAAGAAACTGTGAGATAAATGCTGAGTATAATATCTGGCCCCAGGTATTCAGTAAGTGAATATGAATCTTATAAGTATATTTAAAAGAAGCAACAAAACTAAAACTATGTCCTCTCCTCAATGTGAAGTACATAGATAATTAAATGAATAAAAACATGATTCATTTGGAAAATAGTGACTATCCTATTGTAAGTACTGAGTAAATGTTAGCTATTGTTATTTTCCAACAAAACCAATTTGCTCAGCATGTGTGGCCATTTCCCAAGTGAGCCTCTGGTCTGGAAAGGACATTTTTTTGTCTTTGGTATTCTGGAGTAACAACAGAATCAGTTTTATGGGGCAGTGTGCTATCATTTCATACCATGTGCCCTATTTCCTTTTTGGTCTCCAGCTTTTGCTCTTCTCTTAAAATGTTCTGGTAACATTAGTGATGCAAGCTGTAACACACAGGCATTGTTTGATGGTAGTGGTTGAAAATATAAATGATAACTATTTCATATTAATCTCATTTCCTGAAGGTTTTTGTTAAAAATTGTGTTTTATATGAAAGTAAATAAATGCATGTGTATAATAATATATAATTGTATACATGCTAAAATGTTTTCAATGCAAAAATCTTCATAAATCCTTTTTATTGATAAATGGAATTATTTGCTCTTAATAGAAATAGCTTAAAAGAACAAATGAATTTGAAAAAAAAGCTTATTTAGTGGGCCCATGTGATGTACAACCATAAGAATGAAATCCTAATTAGAATAAGTTATACTCCATGTAAGAATGTTAAAATACACTCTACTGTCATGTATATCTAAAAAGAACAAATAAAAAAATTTTTAAAAAAGAAACTTATGTAGTGGGTCTCATTTTTTATACTGAAGTTTACCAACTATTGTATTTTAGTATATGTATGTGTTCCAGTCATTTTTATCTGTTTTTTTCTTTTCTTTTTAAAATATTTTTATAGTTGTAGATGGACACAATATCTTTATTTTATTTGTTTATTTTTATGTGATTCCCGTGATCGAACTCAGGGCCCTACGCATGCCAGGCAAGCGCTCCACCACTGAGCCACAACCCTGGCCTTTTATCTGGTTTCTTAAGGCTGAATTGTGAGAACATACATATTATGATTATAGCATTTTGGGGAATAAATTTTATTATTGTAGTGTGTCAGAGAAGCTCGATGAGGTTCTCTGAGAAGGAAGAATGGGGGTTAAAAAAAGCCAGTGTTCAAGTATAATGGTAGTGTATTCAAGATCATAGGTAGCTGGGGCCTTGGCGCACACCTATAATCCCAGCAGCTTGGGAGGCTGAGACAGGAGAATCATGAGTTCAAAACCAGCCTCAAAAACGGCGAGGTGCTAGCAAGTCAGTGAGACCCTGTCTCTAAATAAAATACAAAATAGGGCTGGTTATATGGCTCAGTGGTTGAGTATCCCTGAGTTCAATCCCTAGTATAAGGAAAAAAAAAAAAAAATCACAGGTAGGTTAGCCATGGCAGAAGGAGTGACAGCATTGTAGTGTGAAAAATCAAAGTTGTTTTCCAAAGACCAAAGGTTGAAAATTGCTAATTACTACTTTGTTTTCTATATACAATGGAGTTGTATATGTTATTTCCTACATCACATTTGAAATATGATCCAGTTTTCTGGGTAATGTGTATTTTTCATTGTTTTAAATGCAAAAGTATGCTAAAGTTGGTAGTAGGAATTAATATTAGTGAATTTTATTTTTAAAGTGATTTTGATCTTTAAAGTAATTTTTCATAACTGTTCATTAAAAGTACATGCTGTATTTGTACTGTTTGTGTGTCGTTCTTTCTATCTATGTATGAGTTTCATTTTTTCACTGGCTGTGTGTCTGCATTTCTGTTTTTGATTGTTTTGCTTAGTTTGCTCTCTCTTTTCTAGCTGTTTCTGTGGTTCTCTGTGTGTGCATGTATGTTTATGGTACATTATGAATGTGTGTTTGTAGTTCTTTGTGTGTATATTCGTGGTCTATGATGTGCATGTGCCTGTGGCTCTGGTGCATGTGTGTGTTTCCATAAACCTTATACTTTTAATCTCATATTTTTTTAGAGTTAAGTTTACTTAGAGAACAGTTTCATTCTTTCTGCTGTAAGTACTTACCAGTGACCTTTATTGGGTCTGATTTGTTGTTTTTGTTTGAAGAATTATAGATTTATAATGTGTACTTGAAATACTTTTTAGTACAAGAGAACATTGATATTTAAGGTGATCCTATTTTCTCAAAGTATTTTAGAATTTTCTACATATGTATCTGATGCCTTTCATATGTAGAGACAAAAAATGAGTAAGAGATTATATAATAGCAAACGATAAAGCCCCAGTTTTGTTTAATGCAAAGAATACCTATGTCCATTGGGGATTCCCCAAACTTACCTGTAGATTCTATTTGCTGGGAGGACTCACAGAACTCAGCATATAGCTGTACTCATGGCTATGATTTATTATAGTGAAAGGATACAAAGTAAAATCAGTAAAGAAAAACAGCATATGGGACAATGCCTGCAGGAAACTTGTGTAGGTTTCCAAGAGTATGCTCAAAGAAGTCACACAGGATGCATTTAATTCATTGAGCAGTGAATTATAACCACACATGTGAAATGTTGTCTACCAGGAAAGATCATTAAAGAGTCAGTGCCCAGGGTTTTATTGGGAGTTGGTCATAGAGGCACCATCTGCCTAGCATAAACAAAATTCTAGACTTCCAGAAGGAAAACGAGTGTTCAATATACCCCATATTGTTTGTACAAATATTTTAGGGACAGTAAACTGCTGTTACCAGGAATGGTGAGAATCCTTTAAAAATACAAGTTTCTAAATACCAGCCAAGGGCCAACTTTACAAGCACACAATCTCAGGTATATTCTCTCTTCTTCAAACTCCTCATTGTAATATTTAATTGCAAAGTAATTTGCCATGGAAATTTAACTCCTTTGTGCTTAATGTAAGAATCTTTCACTAGATTCCTTATTAGTTTGCATTTTTTGGTTTTTATTATAGTATTTCTTTTTTGGTTCATCCTCACAGATAAGAAATAGATTAAGTGTTGTGTCTATTTTCTCTTTATTTTTTGCCTATTTTATTTCAAAATAACGTGTTCTAGTGATCAGGTATTTTCTTTTCTTTTTTAAAATCTGTAGGTGTAAATTTAGTTGAATATTAAGTGTTTCCATTTTAATAGGCTTTATTTTGGCAAACTATTTAATTTGTGCAATTTTATATGTATTTTTAGTTGTGGGGTTTAGTAAGCTGTTAATTATGTCTGTCTCCTTTAAATGTTTTTAAATTCTACTTTTTGTTTCATTGCTGTCTATTTTTCTTGATTTATTTGTATTTTACTTATGTATCTAAACTTCTTTTTATCTTTCATTAGGGTTATTATGATTTGATTTTTTTTTTTTTTTTTTTTTTTTTAAAGAGAGAGAATTTTAATATTTATTTTTTAGTTTTCGGCGGACACAACATCTTTGTATGTGGTGCTGAGGATTGAACCCGGGCCGCACGCATGCCAGGCAAGCACGCTACCGCTTGAGCCACATCCCCAGCCCGATGATTTGATTTTTTTGTTATTAATTTTGTTAAGATATTAACTGGAAGCTGATGTTTTGATAGTTTGTACTTAAGACAGCAAGGATGAATTTGTTAACATTATTCAAATATATTTCTTAACTGCTTATAGACTTTAGAAATTAACTTTGCATTTTATGATTTCATAAATCTATGAAATAAATAATGTTGACAGATTTCTATTTTTTCTTTTCATGGTGATACTCATTTTGTTCTTCATTGCATACTTAGGAAGCATCTCTTTGAATTTTTAAAAGTGACCTTTTTTTTTTTATTAACAAAACTTCCCTTTTATGGACTTTCTGTCAATTTGAGATGATTTTTCTTGTCTCCAGGCTTGAGATTTAGTGGAATTTATATGTGGAAGAACTTGATTGAAAGGGAGGCAAGGAAAAAACTGTAAACTTCAAATAATCTTTGGTGAGATAGTTCTTTTAATTCATAGATTTGTCATGTGTTTATGTGTAGCTCTATATTAGATGGTTTGTGGAATACAATGATGGAAAAGAAATATCAGTACCTTTTTAGTATCACTCTGAATTCATAGAAAAGTCATTGTTTTACTCATACAATGTCATGAGGAACATGTGTTGTACACATATCCTACGAGTGAAATAAATAACTTCTTATATGATTTAGGAGTAATTTCAGTTCTAACTGAAGAAATGAGGGAAATCAACATGAAGGAAACGATGTAAGAGTTTTCTTTAAAGGATGGATGAGAAATAATTCAGTGTATGTACTGAGCAAGGCAAAGGTTATTTTAAGGAGAGGAAATGCTTTTGTTAGGATTAGAAAGAAAACCTAGGACTAGATATGTTTTATAAGAGATTGTGAGTAGTGCAGTTTCATGTGAGCATGAAGTTCTTGAGGGCCTCATCTTTGAATTCCAGACTGAAGAGGAAACTGCTTCATAGTTTGGCATTGAGACCCCCTGAAAGCAGTTATACCAAGGGATGAACATGATCAAAGCAATATATAGAAAATATAGAAAGATTAATGTGCTGCTGGCATTCAGGATGAGAGACAGTCAGATGACTGCTAGACTGTAAATTAGGACAGTGGTATCAAGAAAGTTCAAAGTAATCAAGGACATACTGGATAATTCTGTCAAATCACACAAAGATCAGGAAGATGATATGAGAAAATGCTGGATTTGCTCTTTGGAAATTTTGGAAAAGCAAGTTTGGGTAGACTAAAGTAGAACCAGAAATAAGCAGAAGTTAAGCAATAAGAATGCTAAGGTAATAAAGGAAAGACACTGGACATAGATGGTTCTTTATGAGAAGTTTGGTGGTCAAAAGAAGGGAGAAATTTACTAAGCAAGGTTTTTTGGATTTGGTAGGAGAGAGTTACTTATGAAAATAGAACGTCTCACTGAAAACAGGAAGAAATAAGAGATGTGAAGGTGGAAAAATTTATGTGAAGAGGCAAGTGGGGAGAATTTTATGCATGGCAGCTTATTTGTAAAAACAAAGTTAATAGGGCTGAGGATATATCTCAGTTGGTAGAGTGCTTGCCTCACATGCATAAGGCCCTGGGTTCAATTCCCAGCACCACACACACAAAAAAACAAAACAAAGTTAATAGATGGAAATAATGTCATTTCCCAACTGTTAGCTTAATGTATTTTTCCCCATGTTGGGAAACAATATTTTCTTGTAAGGTTGTTTTATTTTATTTTTTTTTTTTGTTTTTCTTCTTCTTATACAGAAATGGATATACTGTGATAATGTTAAATGCTTTTTATGTATACTTAGATTCTGTAACTGTGTGAATTACTTTTTTGTCCCTTGAATTTCTGAGCCCAGAGTCCACTTGCTTTTGTTTATAGAAACTCCTTTCTATGCAGCTTGTAAGGTACCACTCTTTCTCATTCACCTTTTTATTTATCTCTTTACTAGCACATGAATGGCCCTTGAGCTTAGGATATGAGAGATCATTTTGTCATCTCCTTTGTGGCACTTTGTTGGATCTTCACTTGGAACTTTGTAAAATTTGGTAGATTTAAAATAACCCATTTTAGACAAAGAGTGGTTTACTAAAGAGTAAACAAAAAGTTAAGGAATTGCTGTTATACTTATGCTGTTATTTTCCACTTTGTTGATTTATAAATTTCCTTGGCATCTGGATACAATTTTTAAGAGTGGAGATAAAGTAAAATTAGTAATGTATATAACAGGAAATATCTGGATGGTATTATTAATTTTAGCATTGTTTAACTTTTCATTTTTGAGTTTTGTCCTTAAGATTTGAAGATTATACTTTCTGAAACATTTATTCACTTCATTATTGCAGTAAACACTGATTGAGCATCTGCTGTGTTTCCAAAGGATGTCCCACATCATTAGTTGTAATTTGGTCCTAACCCTTCCTCTGTATAGTGTATGTATGGGTTATGTGTGTGTATGTAGAGAAAGAGAGAATGAGAGAAATCAACTAAATTTCGATTGTCAACACTGTTTAAAATAAGTCCTAAATAGAAAACTAATTCTGAGTAAATTTTCAGATGTAAACTTCTTATTTATTACAAAACAGTTTCTAAAGCATGTTTCTTTAAATAAGTAAAATATGGAGTTTCAAAAATATTTTTTCCCTACAGGTGGGAAGGAGAAACAAAAAACAAATGTAGAAGACTTACAAATTAAAAAGGTAAAGAAGAAAAAGAAAAAGAAACACAAAGAGAATGAAAAACGGAAGCGTCCAAAAATGTATAGCAAATCTATTCAGACTATTTGCTCAGGATTGCTATCTGATGTTGAAGATCAAGAAGCCAAAGGCATCTTAAATGATAACTTAAAGGATTACATTGGAAAGAATTTGGATACCAAGAATTATGACTCCAAAATTCCAGAGAACAGTGAGTTTCCGTTTGTCTCATTAAAAGAGCCACGAGTTCAGAATATCCTCAAAAGATTGGACACTTTGGAGTTCAAACAGCTCATTCATATTGAGCACCAGCCTAATGGAGGTGCATCAGTTATCCATGCTTACAGCAATGAACTCTCCCACCTGTCTCCTATGGAGATGGAAAGGTTTGCAGAAGAGTTTGTGGGTCTAGTGTTCAGTGAAAATGAAAACTCTGCCGCTTTTTATGTAATGGGTATTGTTCATGGGGCAGCTACTTATTTACCTGACTTTTTAGACTACTTTTCATTTAATTTTCCCAATTCACCAGTGAAAATGGAGATATTGGGAAAGAAAGATATAGAGACAACAACTATGTCCAATTTTCATGCTCAGGTAAGAGGTTTTAGTTTTATTTCTTTTTAATAATTTTTAATTTTTTGGGGGGGGGCAAACTTCTGTTCTTTGTTCCTAATTTTGCTGTAGGTTTGAAATAAAAAGATAAAAATATAATGAAAACTTGAGAGTATTAAGAATATTTTCTTGATGTGAAACATTTTAAATTTCAGATTCTACACATGTGTTTTAAAGATAACTAATGAAATAATTCTATTGTCCTCTTTTTTTTCTTGCAAGAATTTATCTTGGACTTAGTGAAATGAATTTAATGATGTATTTTCCTAGTCCTTAAAATAGTTTTCCTACCTAAAATTGTCTTTTTCTTTATAATATCTTTCAACTGCTTAGTACTGGATCTATTAGTGGGTGCTAAATAAATGTTGGCTATTAAATATATTGTGAACAAAGGAACCACTACTTATTGTAATTATGTGAGAAAATTGTGCATGTATTGAACTAATTTCCATTTCCTGCCCTTCTCTATAGTGTATAACATTATTCTAGAAAGCAGAGACAATTGAGTTTATTGGTTCTTGAAAGTGAATGTGGGCCCATCTAAAAGCCATTGCCATTGTCACCCATCCTCAGATTAGGCTTGTTTATGCTAGGAGATTGGCCAATTCTTACATTTATTGGTACTGCAGTCCATGGTATTCAAAAACAGTAATTGTGGACAACATTCTAGTTTAGAAGAAGGAAAAAATGTAAAGAAAATCTCAGGGGTCTTACTCAGTATTTAGTACTCTCTCTCTCTACTCACAGATAAGCTAACAGAGAGAGAAATTACTTCATTCTTTTTCCATTTGTCAGCAGTGCCAGCAGAACAAAATTTCACTCATGGCTCTTTTCCTTATTTTCAGTATATTCTTTTTGTTGATTGATGTTCAAGATGTAGTCTCCACTTTAAATGATACTTTGGATGTTCAGTCACACCCACACATATCAGGATCCCTACTCCTAATGTATGCTTGGTGTATATTCTATAGTTACCAAGTAGCCTGGAAAATATAGCAGTATTTAAAGTTTTAATGTGTGTATGGGGAAATTATTTGTTAGTGTAACATATTTGAGAACTGGAATTTAAGTATTTTTAAATATTAGGCAGGTCATTTTGTAGAATTCCAGAATGTTTAGTAGCTTGTATGAAATTTCACCTGGGTTGGGTGGCAGAATCAGGCCTAGCTTATAGTAATACTTTCTGCCATTTATTAAATCCTGACTGTGCCAATGACTGTTCTAGGCATTCTATATGTAATAACTCATTTAATGTTTATTATAGTTTTAGCAATGAAGAAACAAATAAAATAATTAATTGACAGATAATCTAGCGCTAAGTGACTTTGAGCCAGTTGTTTCTTCTCAAAGAATGTGTGAGTGGAGTTGTTAGGAAGGTTGTGGAGGCTAGGGTTGTAGCTCAGTGGTAGAACCTTGCCTAGCATGTATGAGATACTGGGTTCAAATCTCAGCACCACATATAAATAAATAAAATAAAGGTCCATTGACAACTATAAAAAAATTTAAAAAATTTTTTAAAAAGAAGGTTGTGAATCTGATCTTTATTCTTATTTAATGTTAGTCTGAAAAATACATTTAGTAGCATTAGAGAAATTCATGATAATGGTAATGAGGATATTTGAAATTAATTAGCACTTTAAAAATGAATTAAAGTACCTCTAATAATGTTACAATATATATTTTGTGTCTTCTCATTTTAATTTTTTAACATATAAGTAGTGAAGCTTGGAATGTTATAAATAACAGTTGAATTTTCAAGATAGTTTTTCGTGTGGTTAAGTTAGAATCAGACCCACAGAGAATCACTACCACCAACAAGACTGCTGTTTGTAATGTTAGAAGTTAGGTACTGCAATCATTCACAATGATGTGAATGACATCTCCAAGATTGTGCAGCGAAGGCCCTGGCTACTAATGGCTTGTGGAACCCAAACCAAGTTCATGCTAAGTGTGTATTGTCATAAGCCTACTTTTCAGTTTTCTGTTTTTTTTTTTTTTGTTTTGTTTTTATTTGTTGTTGTTGTTTTAATTAAAATCAGGCAACCAAAATGGTTTGCCCTAAATTCTGTGGTAACAAAAAGCTGATAAATTATTCATATCTATGATCTTTATAGCAATAATATTTATCTCTATATTACTTTAGTTGTTTTCACAAATACTCACTTTTGTTCTTAAATACATGGTTTTTTATTTTTATTTTTTTTGGTATGGGGGAATTGAACCCAGGAGTGCTTTACACCTGAGCTGCATCCCCAGCCCTTCTGTTTTTGTGTTTTTTGTTTTTTTTTTGAGGGTGGGTGGACAGGGAAATATGAGGGATTGAATCCAGGGCGTTTAATCACTGAGCCACATCCCCATCCCTTTTTGGAGACATGGTCTTTCTGAGTTGTTTAGGGCCCTGATAAGTTGCTGAGACTGGCTTTGAACTCATGATTCTCTTCTCAGATCTTGTTTTTTATTTTAATTTTTGTTTTTTAATTTTGAGACCGAATTTCACAGAGTTGTTGGGGCTGGCCTCAAACTTAGAATTGTCCCGCTTCAGCCACCTGAGTTGCTAGGATTACAGGTGTGCACCACTATACCTGGCTTTCCTTGAATTCATGTTAATGTGAGATACTTATATAAAATATAAATGTACACACACTCACATACAACCCTAACAAAGGATCAAGATATTCCTGTTTTTAGTCCTTGGTTTTGGAATTCTTTTTACTTGTGTAATCCTATTTTCCATCTTAATCTGTAATCTTGAAGGTTGCCTGAAAATATTTCTTAGCTGGGTTATGGATATTTTTATCTCATTATCTAGGTTAAATGAGGTTCTTCTGGGCTCATTCACATGGTGTTGGGTATCACAGAGTGTGATTCCCAGTGTACAATCTTTCTCTTGAGTTGGATTTATTCAAAGGAAGTCATGGCAGCCAGATTTGTAGAAATTAGTAGGGAAATACACTCCATTTTTTTTTTCTTCTTATTCTCCTCTCCATTCCTTCCTTCCTTCTTTTCTTTCTCTCCTTTTTTTATTCCTTTTCTTTTTTCTTTCTGTACTGAGGTTTGAACTCATGACCTTGCTTTGGACTTGAAATCTATTTTAGTTGTAGTTGGACCCAATACCTTTATTTTGTTTATTTGTGTTTATGTGGTGCTGAGAATCGAACCCAGGGCCTCTCACATGCTAGGCGAGCACTCAACCGCTGAGCCACAATCCCAGTCCCTATGCTTTACTTTTTTTTTTTTTGGCCTTTGCTTATTTGTTTATTTATTTTTTACATTTGAATCAGATGGGGTATAATTCTTACGCTTTACTTCTTGATGATGAGTGACATAGTCAATTTCACAGGTATAAGCATTGGGAAAGATTTGTGGTTATTTATAATTTATTATACGTATGTCCTAGTTTTTCTTCCATCTCTATTTCATTCGGATATTCATTCAGACATTTATTGTGTTCCTGTGTCCTAGATGATAAGGAGTATTTTTAAAAGTTTATTAGAACAGGAGTTTTTTGTCAAGAAATAAATGAGATTTCTGTTCTTTCACTCTACCCTGAAGTAACACTTACTATATAAGAACTGTGAAAATATGAAAACTGTAGCTAGTTTCTTCCATCCTTCCCCCAATTCAGTGCCCTAAATCTTATTTTTATTTTATCTAGGTTCCCAGGTAACTAATGTCAGAACGTTAACTATTTTAATAATGGCTGTTACTAAATCTGATCTGATCGGTTAGACCTGTTTGTGTGCAGAACTGCTGAGAAGAAAGTAACATTTATTGAATTTACATTGGGGCCATTCACAGCGTTAGGCCAGTAAAACAGTTTGTGCCATCTTTGAAACATTGCCTGCCTTGTTAGAAAATTTTCATTTTGACCAGTTGTGCCTGCTGTATCCTCCTCAACTACTTAGGAACTGGTCTACAGAATGTTATCATGGTAGCACCAGATGTTATAACTGAGAAAGCTTTTTTCTTCTATTATTGTATTAATTTAAAAAGGTAGATAACAATAATTTTATTCTTATTTTTTCCATATTTTATTGGTGCATTATAATTATATGTATGATATAATAGTGTAATTTGGTCCAATATCATTCCCAAGTATTTTCACTAATAATTTAATTTGTATTTCAGTTGAAGTTTTTTTGGATATTTTTGAAATGACATTGATTAAATGTCATCACTTATTTGTAGTTTGATTTGAAAATATGTGCCAGATGTTGTGGAGAAATGGCTCCCTCTTCTGGCACACTCTTTTATGTCTGATGTTTAGATTGTCACATAAAGAACTTAATGAGCAGGTCTCCTTTTTTAAAATAAGGGACTCCTCTTACTCCCCTACCCCCATAAAAACCAACCAACCAAACACAGCAGAGTTGAACCACCTTCTACCTTACCTTGATTTTTGAATTGAATAATTATCCAATTTTTGAGTTTTCTTCAAATTGATGCTGATAAATGTTAAAAATGTGTCTGTCATTTGTATTTTTTATGGATCATTATCCTGAGGAACTTCTTTTTAATCTTAGAATATTGATAGGTACACTATAACAACTGTAAGACACAGGTTTTGAAGTCAAAATAGTTTGTATAATACTAGACCAAGTAAGTTATATTTATTTGCTATGAGACTTATCAGAGATCTTAATAGTCATTGTGTATGTTGACCTACTGTGGCAAACCTCTGGAGTGAAAAGGATTTTCCAAACTTATTTTGTTACAGAATTCCCTTTTGGGGGAATACATTTTTGAGAAATAGCAAATTGTTTAACAAAATTCATTCTTAGTGTTTTTAAAAAAATTCCTTCCTATTAACTGTAGTTACTTCTTTATTGCTGCAATCTTTACAGGTTAATAAAACACTATTAAGTCTTGTAGATTTAGTTTTGGTGAAGTTATTTCCTGGTAGAAAGGCTGCCTTTTTCTTTTAATTTTTTTTCTTTTTAGTTGTAGATGGACACAATATCTTTATTTTGTTTATTTATTTTTCTGTGGTGTTGAAGATTGTTTTATTAGAGTATAATACTTGAAGATCTAACGTGTGAGGCAAGCACTGTACCACTGAGCCTAAATCCCAGCCCCAAGGCTGCTTTATTCTTTTTGTAGCAAGCAGATCTCCGAATAATACACACACACACACACACACACACACACACATCTATTGGCAGTATTAGGGTTAAACCCAGGGCTTTGCAAAATGCTAGGCAAGTACCCTACTTTTTAGTCATAGCCCCAATCCTTTTGAAATTTTATTTTGAGATAGGGGTCTTGCTAAGTTGCCCGGGCTGGCCTTGAATTTGCAATCCTGCCTCAGCCTCCTGAGTAGCTTGAATTGCAGGCGTGTGCCACCATGCCCAGGTAAAGATTGCTTTTTAATTTAAAGATAACTTTATGTGAGGAATGGTGAATAGAATTTTAGTTTAAATGTAATTTAATTCATTTTTTGTTAACTAAGTTCATGAGATTTTGTTATTGATACTTACTGGCAATGGATACAAGAAGCCTCCTACTTGCTTTTTCTATCTTTTGTAACATTTGTAGAGAATATAGAAAAGAAAAGTGAAAATGCAGCTGTGATGGTAGCAGTTTTTATTTTTGGGTGGTGTGGGATAGACTATAGGAAGATTTAGATTAAAAATGTTATATCTTTCTGGGTTTGTTGGCACAAATCCCAGCAGTTCAGAAGGCTGAGGCTGGAGGATTTTAAATTCAAGGCCAGCCTTAGCAATTTAGTGAGGCCTTATCTCAAAATAAAACATAAAAAAAGAGCTGGGGATGTGGCTGGTGGTTAAGTACCCTGGGTTCAATCCCTGGTAGCCCCTACAAAAATGTTACATCTTTTCTAAAAGGCACTGTTTAAATATAAGCTTTTGCAAAAATATATCAAATGTATCATGCCTGTCTTCTGTTTCTTTTTGAGAGATGTATACTTAAATTAATAAGAGGATCCATATGTATAGTTTTTATAATCTGGTGTGTTTCTTTTTTAATATAATTTTTAAATTTAGAATTTTTGCACTAGTAGTTGAACTCAGGAATGTTCTACCTCTGAGCTATACTTCCAGCCCTTTTAAAAATGTTTATTTTGAGACATGGTCTTTGCTAAATTGCCCAGGCTGACCTCAAACTATAATCTTCTGCCTCAGCCTCAAATTTAGTTTAAAATTTAAATATATTTGTACGTATCTAGTTGGTTTATTAGAGTATAATACTTGGAGAATAAATGTCTTGAAAGAAAATTATTATTTGTTTTAAACATGATAGCTAAGAATGCAGTTTTTTTCCTTGGAATTCCCTAAGAAGATTTTACCTTGGGTTTCAATCGTGGGTAACAAGGATCTACTTTACAGTTTTAACACATTTGGTTAAGATGGAGAGAGACCTACCATTAAGTGTGCACGTGAACTTTGTATATAAATATGTATGTATTTGCCATGAGTTAGGAAAAAATTAACCCCCAAAATTCTATTAGGATATTTCTGAATATAATTCTCATAAAATCTGTATTATTTTATTTTTAAAATTCAGGCTTTCCCCAAAATCCTTTGGAATATTTATGAATTTGAAGAAGACCATATTTTAAAAGCCTCAAAAATTAGTTTCTTGGGCTGGGGATGTGGCTCAAGTGGTAGCGCACTCGCCTGGCATGTGTGCGGCCCAGGTTCGATCCTCAGCACCATATACAAACAAAGATGTTGTGTCTGCCGAAAACTAAAAAAAAATAAATATTAAAATTCTCTCTCTCTCTTAAAAAAAAAAAAAAATTAGTTTCTTTTTAAGTGGTCCCAAACCGAACATAGGATAGGGGGAAAATAAGTTCTACTTTATTCAGTCTGTTAAAGTTTTTAATGTTTAGGTCTATACTAATTTAGATATGTATTTTATTGTTTTTTTTTGGGTGGTGGGGATTGAACCCAGGACCTTGTGCATGTGAGGCAAGCACTCTGCCAGCTGAGCTATATCCCCAGCCCCTCATTGTATTTTTTTGAGAGAGAGAGAGAGAGAGAATTTTAATATTAATTTTTTAGTTTTTGGAGGACACAATATCTTTGTTTGTATGTGGTGCTGAGGATCAAACCCGGGCCGCACGCATGTCAGGCAAGCGCGCTACCACTTGAGCCACATCCACAGCCCCCCTCATTGTATTTTTAAAGATATTTTTTAAAATTGTTGATGGACCTTTATTTTACTCATTTATTTATATGTGGTGCTGAGGATCGAACCTAGTGCCTCATGCATGCTAGGCAAGTGCTCTACCATTGAGCCACAACCCCAGCACTCATTGTATTTTTTTAAGGAACATTTGTAAATTTGAGAGGATATTAATGTAAGTGTATAATTTGAATGAAATGAGATGGCTAGGTCCATTATGTACCTTTGATCAATGAAACAATCATTCTTTTTATTTTTTGTGGTACTAGGGATTGAACCTAGGGGCACTCTACTGCTGAGCCACATTCTTAGCTCTTTTTTTATTTTTTATTTTGAGACAGGATCTTGTCAAATGATAAGGCTGGCCTCAAACTTGGGACCCCCTTCTGCCCTGTCTCCTGAGTAATGAAACAACTCTTCTAACTTCAAATAGGAACATCTGATTAAATAAGTTAATAAAAGCACTTGAGTTATGACAGAACATATCATTTATATATATTTAAATTTATTTATTTTAATTTGTTTTACATGACAGCAGAATGCATTTCAACTCATAGTACATATATAGAGCACAATTTTTCACGTCTCTGGTTGTTCACAAAGTAGAGTCACACCACTTGTGACTTCATACATGTACTTAGGGTTATGATGTCCATTTCATTCCACCTGCATTTATATTGTTATCACCCAAGGTGTTTTACCAATTTTTTTCTGTTACTCAGTGATACATATTCTTGTATTTAAAACACAGAAATTTTACTTTTAATAGGGCTGACTATTAAATTTGTTGATAAGTAGTTTTGATTTTCTGATTATTAATTTTGCTTTTCCTCTATTTTTCTATGGTTTCATAATGGCATTTTTTTTGGTAGAATAGAAATAGTTATCTTAATTGCATGACAATACCTAGGGTAGAATGCAACTGTGTCAGTTATTTGAGAAATGAATTATTTCATGTATAACCTCATTATACATACTAGATACATTGACTGTTCTGATTTCAGACTTGTTTCTTTAGAGGATTATCTTTGACCCCTAAATTTCTTCTAACATTCACATCAGAAAGCATTCTTTGTTGTTCAATACATGTTGTTTGCATGTATTGAATTGCTATATATACTCCCTTGGAAGAGAGGACCAGTTGATAACAGTCCATTTGGTTTTACTTTAAAGGTGTGTTTAAAGCTGTTTTTTTAGAGAGCTTGTAAATTGAATTGTGTTTAGCATTTTAGAAGAATTCACTCACTAAAAATTCTCAAGGCTACTCACTCCCACCCATGATAAAGTGCTCACATAATTTAATTGATCATTGTTGATACTGTGATGAGTATCAAGAGCTACTTGAGTGACAATGGTTTATTTGATTCTGGCTTTCTTTGAATTAGTGACTTAGATGAGATATTTGATTTAAATAAGATAAGGAAGTTGATAAACAGTTTATTTATGTGAAGTAGAACTATTACCTTCTTAAGTTGCCTTTTAAAAGTCAAGTGTTATATTTCAAAACCTTGGAAATTTTGTGTTTTATAATATAAGTTGTTTGATTTCATTTTTGTTTTCTTTTCCCTTCCCTCCTCGCCTCTCTCCTCCTTATTAGTAAACTTTTTTTTTTTTAATTTTTTATTGTTGGTTGTTCAAAACATTACAAATTTCTTGACATATCATATTCCACACTTTGATTCAAGTGGGTTATTAGTAAACTTTTTAAGACATTAATGTAATTATTATTGTACTGCTTTGTCAATTGTGATAAAAATAAAATACTCTAATATCATTGTCAAAATTTTCTATTAAAATTAATTTTTTATTGCCACGTTTCTGGAGATAGGAATGTTGGGGCATTGTTACTGTAATAGCTGTGATTGTGAGGATTTTTCAGTGTGTCCATAATGTGACAAAGGTAGATCATCCAGTTTGCTGGGGATACAAGACTTTGACTTTTAAAATAGGCTTAATCCTTGGTAAACTGGGACATGTTGATCTCTTAAATTTAGTGGCCACAAAGATTAATTTGGAGAAGAAGATAATTAGGGTTTCACATCAAATTTGTTTTTGAGCTGGGCACAGTGGTGCATGCCTATAATTCAGGTGTCTCAAGAGGCTGAAGCAGAAGGATCTCAAGTTTGAGGCTAGCCTCAGCTTCTTAGTAAGGCCCTTAAGCAACTTAGGGAGACCCTGCTTCAAAATAAATAAAAAGGCTAGGGATGTGGCTCTGGTAAAGACTCCTGGGTTTAATCGCCCATATTCCACCCCTGCCCTCAAATGTTTGTTTTTTGAAAAAAAGTTTCACTTAAAACACAGAAATTTTACTCTTATAAGGGCTGAAATATTAAATTTGTTAATAAGTATTGGTTTTCTAATTATTAATTTTACTCTTATTTACTAGTGTTAATATATGAAAACACATGGGTTTGTCAGGATTCAAATATGCTTGTGAAAATTCACATATCAGTGAATCTGGAGGTTTAGGCTGCCTTATTTTGCCTGTTTGAATGACAGCAGTTTGCTAGCACCGTGACAGGTGGCTTTATATAATTATTACATTTTTCTTCAGTAGGAGTAGGGTTAGGGTTAGGGTTAGGGTAAATCTGAGGTAAAACTTTCCAGTTAAGTAAACTAAATCTCAGGGAACTTAAATAATTATTTGTCTGAAGGTAACATAGCTGGTAGGTGGCAAAGGTAGGTTTGGGGCTTGAGATTCTTGATTTTCAATTTCTAGCAGTTTTTCATTGGAATTAACATTATGCAAACTGGCTGCAAAGTAGTATGTTGTGATCTAGATAAGAAGATCATCCCTTGCGACTTTTTAGACATAGAAACCATTAGTAATGGTTTTTGTAACTTTTTCAGATGGTAACTTAAAATCTGATAACATATGAGCAATAAATTTAGAAAAATGCAGGTATATCAACTTTTGAATATAATTTCAGTGCTATTGTAGATTGAATAATGAACTCTTATGTCCTAAAGAGATGTTATAGTCAGTTCTCTAGAATTATTTTGTTTATCTGAACTGTTGCCATAAGCTATGTATAATAATAGTTGGAGAACAAAATAGCTAGGTTTAATGTAGGGTTTACATTAAATAAACTATTTGTTTTAGTTAATAATGCTTTTTGTTTTGCTTTTCTTGCTTCATATATTCTTAACATTGAGACAGTATAATTTATTATTACACATTGATAGCAAGCATTATCTTATGTGTAACTTGTTATTAAATTCATATTCTTCAGGTAAAAAGAACATATTCTCATGGTACTTACAGAGCTGGTCCAATGCGACAAATAAGCTTGGTGGGAGCAGTTGATGAAGAAGTGGGAGATTACTTCCCTGAATTTCTTGACATGTTGGAAGACTCACCATTTTTAAAAGTAAGGGAAAATAATCTAATCAATTTAAATTGTGGTGGTTAATTTTGTACTACAGGTGATACAAATTAATGGCTATTTCAGGCTTATATAAATTTGGTTTTATTTAAATTGGAGGGAAGGAAAGGAAGAAATGAAAAATAGTGATCTTGTATAGTGTATATATGTAACTTCTCAGGTCCTAATTGTAATGGCAAAGCTGAGTGTTGAACCAGAAAATAACTTTATCTGTTACAATCACTTTAGAAAATTAGTTTCCATCTGTTTATTACCACTTTATAGAATATGTACCAAGAATTTAAGAAGTATAGTGTTATGGTTTAGATATTTGGTGTCCCCCAAAAGTTCATGTATAAAACAATGCAAGAAAGTTTAGAGGTGAAATGATTTGGTTATGAGAGTTTTAATTTAATTAGTGCTTTAATCCCCTGATAGGGATTAACTGGGTGGTAACTGTAGGCAAGTGGGTTGTGGCTGGAAGACATGGGTCCCTAAGGGCATGCCTTTGGGGTATACATTTTGTTCTTGTTGAGCAGAGCTCTCTCTCTGCTTCTTGGTAGCCATGTTCCAGCCACTTTCCTGTGTCACCTCTAACTCCTTCATGTGCTGCCTCAGCTATGTCTCCAAAGAATAGTTGACTGACTGTGCACTGAGACTTCTGAAACTGTTAGCACCCCTGAATAAGCTTTTCCTCCTCTAATTGTTCTTGTCAGGTCTTTTGGTCATAGCAGTGAAAAAGCTGACTAAAACATGCAGGAAGGATGATTACTAAATTAAAATGTCTAGGATAAAGGAATGACAGTGTTTTAGTATATTACCATACACAGCTTATGGAAACAGTTCAGATAAACAAAATAATTCTAGAGAACTGACTACAACATCTCCTTAGGACATAAGAGTTCATTATTCAATCTATAATAGCACTGAAATTATATTCAAAAGTTGGTATACCTGCGTTTTTCTAAATTTATATATCTATATCTATCTATCTGTCTATCTATACAGAGAGATAGATAGATATTGAGATTGACCCTCATTTTGGACAAAATATAAATCCCAAGGGCATGCCCCCAGTTACCAATCTCCTCCAGTCACACCCTATCTGCTTACAGTTACCATCCAGTTAATCCCTATCAGAGCATTAATGCACTGATTTAGTTAAAGCTGTCAGAACCCAGTCATTTCACCTCTAAACTTTCTAAGGTCATTGTCTCACACATGAGCTTTTGGGGGACACCTTACATCTAAACCATAGTAGGAAGTTTGACATTGTGAAAAAATGACCAGGGAAATTGTATACCTTTGTTTTAGCCTTGACTAGACCTACCTGGGTTGAGCAAACCACATAAACTTTTAGGGCTTTGGTCTCTTCATCTATAAAAGCAGATATTTAGTCTGTGTGGTGACTAATGGGCACTTGCTCATTTTTCCAACTTAAAATCATATGACCCATATGTTTATCGAAAGAATAATAACAAATTATGAATATACTGAATCATACCCCTGGCATGGTAGGGGGAGAGAGCCATCCAAGCATAAATATTCTTTTGGTATGTTTGAAATTGAACTTTTGAAGTTAAATTATGAATATATAGGGATATGTATTTCAGATGTTTAAATTGTATATGAATGTGTTTTTGTGAAGGGAGAACTATTTTTTAAATGCATATTTGAAGATACATTTTAAAAATAATTTCTGTATAATTGTCTTTAGTGTACACTGCCATGGGGGACATTATCTAGTCTAAAATTAGAGAGTCGAAAAGACAGTGATGATGGTCCCATTATGTGGGTACGTCCAGGAGAACAAATGATCCCTGTGGCTGATATGCCAAAGTCACCTTTCAAAAGGAAAAGGTATGTTGGATACAAATTTTTATTTCTGAAAAATGTGTGTTCATACATTGATGTGTATGAGTATTAGTAGAAAATTGGAAGAAGAAGGAAGGGAAAATTTATAGAGCATATTTGGAATGAAAATTAAAAGATAGTTATACATGCTGGTAGAGTTTGTGATATTACATCTGCCATTTATAAGACATGAGAAATATAGGTAAATGACAATAAATTATAAATAGGAATGGAAAAAATATCATATAGTGAGACATTATAAAACTATTTTAGAATGAATTTAATAAAATATTCAGAAGCTGTATTAAGAAAATGGAAACATGGAGGCTATAAAATTATACTAAAACAAATGGAAAGCCCTACTATGTTCTGCGTCAAGAATGATATTTGTTTAAATATTCGTCTGTACTCATACTCCCTATAACTAGATAAAATGTGTTTAAAGTTCATAAGGAAGAAAACTGTGAAAGATACTGGATACTGAAAATTTCTACAAAACTCAAATAGATCATTGGTGTAGGATAGAATCCAGAATAGATATGAGTACATAGGATGAGATGGATGAGGAAATACTTATTTAATGAATAATGCTGGCATAATTGGCATTCTGAAAGAAAACACAGAGCTTCTACCTCATACAAAAAGAGATTTTAAGCATCACAGGTAAAACAAATACAAGTATGAGCACAAAAATGTTAAGTTTGGAAGTGATCTTCCTAAGAAAGACTAAAAGATATAGTGATAATATTGGTTGGGAGAGAAAAGACAACAACAGAGTTCAAAACTATAATAGATCGGACTAAAACATGCCTGATGTGGCAGGGCAGGCACAAATAATCCCAGTTACTTAGGAAGCTGAGGCTGGAGGATCTTAACCAGTCTAAGCAGCATAGTGACATCCTATCTTGAGAAAGAAAAATAAAATTCCCAAATCAACAAGAAAAATATAAAACCACCCAGTAGAAATATAAACTTTACCTTAGGCAGGTAAGTTTATTTTTAACAAGCTACAAGATATTTTTGCCCTTTGAGCTGATAAATTTATCAACATAGCAATAATAATGTAGCAATAATCAAGCGTTGTGAAGAAAGTCTTTTATATATATTGTTGGTAGAAGAGTGAGTTGCTTTGAAAGTCTGGAAGTAGCTCATACACTTTGTATCTAACCATGATCTGCTCCCCTACTTTTGGGGATGTACCCCAATAAATAAAAGCATTAAAGATTAAGATGTAAGAATGCTAATAGTAGTCTTGTTTGTAATAAGAAAATAATTTAATGCCTGAATGTCCACCAACCAGGGGAATGGTTGAATACATTTCTACATTCTTATTAAAGAATATGATAAAACAGTTAAAATAGGATTTTTATTTCTTTTGATCTGGAAGGTTATTCATGACACTTGAAAAGAGCAAAATATAAGATAATGTATCTTGTATGATTCTTATGATTTTTATGAAAAACAAAAATAACTATGAAATAAAACCCCATGAATAAATGTATATTTATGTGAGCACAGGAAAAGGTTTGGAATAGAGTACACTATGTTAACATTTGGGATTGGAAGTGGTCATCCTAAAGGAGATAATCTCTTTTTCTTTAGATACCTAAAATAGTTTTATTGGTTACAGTGATTATTAATTAAAACAAAAAAACAGAGAAGAGCAAAGTCATTAGTAGTAGGTTGCCTGATGGCAAGGACCATGTTGGGCTTATTACTAATGTGTTTCTAGCATATGTGTTTAGACACAGTGTTGTGCTTAATAACTTTGGGTTGAATTAAATTTTACAAGTTAATTTCTAAGTTGGTAGCAAATGATAAAATTGATGTGCTTCTCAAGTGTTCTTAATTTTGTTTTAGAATTTAGCAATCATTGAATCTGAAAGTCTTTTCCCAGAATAATGCAGATATATACAAAGTTTAGATTTGTAATAACACCAGCTCCCTGAGGAATTTCCATTCACTTAAGGGTTTACAGCCCATGGTATGTGTGATGACTAATAACAGCATTGTGCCAAGTGCTATATGTGCCTTAATTCATTAATGAGACCAAGCTTGTGAGGTTGAAAGCCTCTTAGTTTTCCACAGGAAGCAACATTACCAATTTTTTGAGGGGGAGGGTATTGGGGATTGAACCCCAGGGGCACTTTACCACTGAGCCACATCCTAAGCTTTTTTAAATTTTGTATTTTGAGACAAGATCTCACTAAATTGCCGAGACTGGCTTAAACTCCAAGTTGCTGGGATCAGGCTTGTACCCCTATGCCCAGCTCCTCATCCCTTCTTAAGTTTTAGTTTTGAGATAGGCTCTCACTAAGTTGCTTAGGGCCTGGCATAAATCACTGAGACTGGCCTCAAACTTATCCTCTGCCTCAGCCTTCCCATTTGCTGCTATTACAGGCATTATCTAACTTTCTGACACATGTAAGATGTTAGTCACAAAGAACAAAAGAATATGAGTATGTTTTATGTACACATATATGGGTGTATGTATGTATGAGACTGTAATGCAAGGGTACCCAAAGAGCAGTAGGTAGTAGGATAAAGGGTGGGAACTTAGAGAACTAATAAGTAACTTCCAGGAGGATAAATGATGATAAGAGGAGAAAAGCATAGGGGCAATCTAAAATTGTCTCTGGAAGCAACGTAAAAACCCGAGAGGAAGATAAATGATTACTTCTGGCCAGAGTTGTTCCTCATACTTTCCCCCATTCTACAGTAGAATTAAAGAGATTTCTGCAGTATATAAGGCTAAGTAGGTAGTGAATTTTGTGTGCTTTAAGGATTCTAGAGGATGAAAGTGGAGGAGAGGGACAGTGGGAGGTGACTGTCTTCCAAGACAGAGCTAAGGGTTTCCTTTCTGCTTCCAGTAAACCAGGCATGTTTTATGGAAGCACTTGCTGACTTTTTCTCCTTGCTAATTTTCTTATTTTTTGTCCTCTTCTCACTAGAATATAAAGTTCCATGACTGTAGGAACCCCATCTGTCATTAATGTCTCATTAATACTAGCCTCAGTGCCTAGAAGATTCCTGCCATATAGCCTGGGTCCTATAAATACTGACTTAATGTAATTTTAAGTTACCTTTTGTTCTAAAAGTATATTTTGTGATACCAAGTGATCTAAATAGGGTTTCTATCCTGTATACATGGGTACATGATCCTATTCAGATTAGACCCAAATCTCAGATAAAGATTCTAGGTACAGGAGTCTTCCCTTCCTTGGGGAATACATTCTAAGATTCCCAGAGGATGTCTGAAACCACAGATAGTACCAAGTCTTATATGTACTATGTTTCCCCTATATATTTGACTTATAAAACTTTAATTTATAAATTAAGCATAGTAAGAAATTAGTAGCAATAACTAATAAGATGACACAACAAAAACAATAAACTCAAATAAAAGGTATACGAATGTGGCCTGATGCTCTCCTTCTCTCGAAATATCTTATTGTATTTTCATCTTTCACTTAAAGGCTTCTCCTTGGCCTACCTGAATCGCTAGCATCATTACTCTTTTTTCGGGGGTGGGTGTGGGGGATTGAACCCAGTGTGCTACATTCCCAGTCCTTTATACGTATATTAATTTTTAAACAAGAGTCTTGTGAAATTACTGAGGCTGTCCTCAAACTTGCAATCTTCCTGCCTCAGCCTCCTGAGTTGATTATGGATCATTGATTTCAGATATGTCTGGTGCAGCATCACTACTCTTGTCCTTTAGGGTCATTGTTAAGATAAAATAAGAATTACTAGAATATTGAGACAACTCAATTTGGTAGTGGAGATACTGAGTGACTAATAGGCAGGTAGGTGAGTACTCTGAACAAAGGGATGATTTGCATCCTGGGCAGGACAGAATGGAATGGCATGAGATTTCATAATATGTCTCTGAATAGTAAGCAATTGAAAACTTAGGAATTGTTTTGTTTATAATTTTATTTTTTGTTGATGTGGGTTTCATTGTGGTATATTCATACATGCATATAAAATATTTTGAATGATTTCACTTTTCATTATTTCCCCTTGCCCTACCCCTTTCCTGTACTTTACTGTGTCCCTTCTATTTTTACGAGATCCCTTCTGACCAGAAAACATATATATGACCTTACCTTTCTGAGTCTGGCTTCTTTTGTTTAACATGATCCTCTTAGTTTCATCCATTTTATTTATTTATTTTTTTTTACAAATGACATAATTTAGTTTTTATGGCTAAGTAAGCCTCCATTGTGTTTATATATCACATTTTTCTTTATCTATTCATCCGATGAACACCTAGGCTGGTTCCATACTTTGGCTGTTGTGAATTGTACTGCTTCAAACATGGGTATGCTTGTATCTGTACAGTATGTTGACTTTAGTTCTTTTGGGTAAATACTGAGGAGTGGTATAGCTAGATCATATTGTGGTTCACTCCTAGTCTTTTGAGGAATCTCCACATTGATTTTCCATAGTGGTCGTACTAATATATACTTACATCAACTGTGTAAAAATGTTCATTTCCTCTGTATTCTCATTAGCATTGTTATTTGTATTCTTGATGATTGACATTCTAACTAGAGCAAGATGAAATCTCAGTGTAGTTTGATTTCCATTTCCTTGCTGACTAAAGATATTGAACATTTTTTCATATATTTTTGGCCATCTTCTTGTGAAAAGTGTTGTTTAGTGTATTTGTTCATTTATTGAGTGGGTTATTTATTTTTTTGGTGTGTAGTTTTTTGACTCTTAATAAATTCTAGATATTAATCCTCTATCAGCAAAAAAGCTGTCAGAGATTTTCTCCCATTCTGTAGGTTCTTTCCTTACATTGTTGTTTCCTTTGTTTTGCAGAAGTTTTTTAGTTTGATAGCATCCGTTTATTAATCCTTGTTTTTACTGAGCTTTTTAGGAGTACTGTGGAGGAAATCATTGCCTGTGCTTGTATATTGGAATGTTGACCCTATGTTTTCTTATAGCAGTTGCAAAGTTGCAAAGTTTCTGGACTAAATTCCTAGGTCTTTGATCCATTTTAAGTTGACTTGTGTGTGAGAGAGAGGGGTCTGTTTTTAATGTTTCTACATAATGGATATTCAGTTTTCTAGCACCATACCATTTGTTAAACAGCCTGTCTTTTCTCCCAACATAAGTTTTCGCACCTTTGTCAAGAATCAGATAATTGTAGTACCTCTGTGAGTTTGTGCCTTCTGTTCTGATCCATTGGTCTTGGTGTCTGCTTTTATGCCAGTACCATGCTATTTTTGTTGCTATGGTTCTGAGGTATAATTTGAAGATGGGTATTGTGATGTCTCCAGTTTTACTCTTTTTCCTTAGAGTTGCTTTGGCTATTCTGTTTTGTTGTTGTTGTTGTTCTTCTTCTATATAAATTTTAGGATTGTTTTTTCTGGTTCTGTGAAGAATGTTATTGGTATTTTGATGAGGATTGTATTGAATCTGCAGATTGCTTTTGGCAGTATGGCCATTTAACAATATTAATTCTGTCTCTCCATGAACACGGGTGGGCTTTCCATCCTTTGGTGTCATTTTCTATTTCTTCTTCATGTTCTGTAAATTTCCTCATAGGTATCTTTCACCTCCTTGGTTGGATTTATTCCTAAGTATGTTTTTAAATCTGTTGTAATTTTGTCCTGAATTCTTTCTCAGTGTATTTATTACTAGTATATAGAAAAGCTGTTGCTTTTCATAGGTTGATTTTGTGTCCTGCTACTTTGCTTATAAGGTTTAGAAGTGTTCTGGTGGAGGATTTATTCTCTTCTAAGTATTGGATCCAGGTCATCTGCAAAGAGGGACAATTTTACTTCTTCCTTTTTTTAATTTGTATTCCTTTTATTTTCTGTATTAGTTAGCTTTGCTCCACAAAGAACAACTTAGAGGAGGAAAAGTTTTATTTTGGCTGACAGTTTCAGAGATTCAGCCTATGGTTGGCTGGCTCCATAGCTCTGGGACTGAGATGAGACAGAACAGTATGACAGAGGAAAGCAGCTCAGGACATGGCAGCCAGAAAGCAGAGGAAGATATCTGCTTATCGGGTCAAAATATAAACCTCAAAGATATACCTCTAGTAACCTTCTTCTTCCAGCCACGTCCTACCTGCCTAAAGCTACCACCCATTTAATTCATATCAGTGAATTAATCTATTGATTCGGTCATAGCTCTCATAATCTAATCATTTTATCTCTGAACATTATTCTTTTGTTTCCCACATGAGCTTTTGGGGGACAACTCATATCTAAACTGTAATACTTCTTTTGCCTAATTTCTCTGGTTAGAATTAGTACTGTATCGAATAGGAGTAGGGAGTTGGGCATCCTTGTCTTGTTTCATTTAGAGGAAATGCTTTCAGTTTTTCTCTATTCAGTATGATACTGGCTTTGGGTTTGTTATATATAGTCTTTATGTCAAGGTAATTTCCTTCTATTTCTAGTTTCTTCAAGGTTCTTTGTCATGAATGGGTGCTGAATTTTGTCTGACTTTTTCTGTATCTGTTGAGATGATTATATGATTTTTGTCTTTGATTCTATTTAAGTGGTATATTTATTGATTCACATATGTTGAGTCATCTTAGCATCCCTGCAATGAAACCAACTTGATAATGATATATAATCTTTTAACGTGATGTTGAATACAGTTTGCTAATATTTTATTAAGGGTTTTTATATCTGTTCATCGAGGATATTGGTGTGTAGTTTTCTTTCCTTGAGGATCCTTATCTGGTTTTAGTATCACGGTCATGCTGGCTTTGGAGAGTAGGTTTGGAAGTGTTTCTTTCTGTTTCCTGGAATAATGTGAGGAGCATTGACATTAGTTTTTTTTTTCCTTCAAGGTCTGGTAGAATTGGCTGTGAATCCATCTGGTCCTGGCTTTATTTTATTACTGCTTCTGTCTCATTGTTTTTGTTATTAGTCTGTTTAGGTTTTCTGTGTTCTCTTTATTCAATTTTGGTAGGTCATATATATCTAGAATAATTTATCTGTTTTTTCCAGATTTTCTAATTTATTGGAAAGCAAGTTTCAAAATAGTCTCAAATGATCCTCTGAATTTCAGTGGCATCTAATGTAAATAGCTCTTGTTTTTTTTTTTTTTATTTTTCTAATTTTATTAATTTGGGTCTTTTTTTTCTCTTTCTTTTGGTTATTTTGGTGAAGTGTATATCAATCTTGTTTATCTTCTCAAAGAATCAACTCTTTGTTTCATTGATCCTTTGAGATTTTGTTGTCCTATATTTCATTAATTTTAGCTTGGATATTTATTATTTTTTTCTTTATTCTAGAGTTTTGAGAATGATTTTTTTTCTTTGTTTTTCTAAGACTTTGAGATTTATCACTAGGTTGTTTGTTTGGGAATGTTCTGATTTTTTTTCTTCTTTTAGTTGTAGGTGGACACAGTACCTTTATTTTATTTTTATGTGGTGTTGAGGATTGAACCCAGTGCCTTCCACATGCAAGGCGAGCACCCTACCACTGAGCTATACTCCCAGCCCTGTTCTGACTTTTTAATGTAGGCACTTATCACTAAAAGCTTTCCTCTTAGAACTGTCTTTGCTGTGTCCCAGAGATTTTGGTGTATTGTATTTATATTCTCATTTTATTTTAGGAATATTAAAATTTTTAGTATGATTTCTTCAACGTTCCAGTCATCATTCAAAAAACATATTGTTCAGTCTCCATGTGTTTATGTAGTTTCTATAGTTTTTCTTGGTTGTTGATTTCTAATTTCATTCCATTCCATTATGATCTGATAAGATATAAGGAATTATTTGAGGTTTTTTTTTTTGTATTTTCTAATACTTGGCTTTGAGGTCTAAATATTCATTTTTGGAGAAAATTCCATGAGCAGCTGAGAAGAAAGTATATTGAGCGATTATTAGATGAAATATTCTATAGATATGTTAAATCCATTTGATATATAGTATGATTTAACTCTGTAGTATCTTGATTTTTTAAAATTTTTATTTACTTACTTTTATTTGAATTTGTTATATATGATAGCAGAATGCATTACAATTCATATTACACACAGAGCACAATTTTTCACATATCTGGTTGTATACAAAGTATAGCCACACCTTTAGTGTCTTTATACATATACTTAGGGTAATGATGTTCCTCTCATCTCACCATCTTTTCTACCCCCATACCCCCCTTCTTTCCCCTCCGCCCCTTTACCATATCTAGAGTTTGTGTAATCCTCCTGTGCTCCCCCCCCCCCCGGCCACTCCAACCCGATTATGAATCAGCCTCCTTAAATCAGAGAGAACAGTCAGCATTTGGTTTGGGGGGATTGTCTGTGTAGTATCTTGATTTTAAGTTTTCAGGACTTATCTAGTAATGAGACAGGTATATTGAACTCACTATTATTATATTGGGACCTAAGTGAGCCCTTATGTCAAATATTCTTTTTTATGTTTTTAGGTACACTGATGTTTGGAGTATATATATTTACTATCATTATTGTATTGTTGGATTGTTCCCTTTACTAATATGTAGTGATTTTTGTTATCTTGAAGTATGCTTTGTCTTATATGAGAATAGCTTTTTCTATTTGCTTTCAGGTTTTCTTTTCTTTTTCTTTTTTTTTGTCCTTGGGATTAAATCTAAGAGTTCTTTACCACCGAGCTATATTCCCAGTTCTTTTTACTTTACTTTTTAAAATTTTGAGACAGAGTCTCACTAAGTTGCTGAGGGCCTTGATATGTAACTGAAGCTGGCCTTGAACTTGTGATCCTCCTGTCTCAGCCACCTGAGTTGCTGGGATAATAAGCATATGCCACCACACTTAGCAGTTTGGATTCCATTCACCTGGGATATAATTTTCCATATTTACTTTCAGCTTGTGGATGTCTTAGCCTGTGAGGTTTGTTTCTTGTTGGATCTTCTTTTTTTAATCCATTCTGCCAGCCAGTGTCTTTTAATTGGAGGATTCCTGTCACTTTGACTTATTTCTAATGTTTTCTTTAATCCCGATTCTCATTGCTATTTATTTCTAATGAGATTTATTCTCTCTTGGTTATTTGGTTATTTCTCTCTCTCTTTTTTGTGTATAGATTCTCTTAAGGATCCTATGTTTTGCAATACTTGCTTAGTAGTCATAAGTTCCTTTAGTTTATGTTTATCTTGGAAAGTTTTTGTTCCTTGATTATGAAAGATAAGCTTTGCTGGATATAGCCGTCTTGGTTGGCAGTTATTTTCAGGGTTCATAATACATCTTTCCAAGTCTTCCTGGACTTTAGGGTTTACATTGAGAAATCCGATATTATTTGGATTGGTTTTCCTTTAAATGTGACCTGGCATCTCATTCTTGTAGCTTTAAAATTTTTCTTTGATCTGTATTTTTTGCATTTTAATTCCATTGTGTTGTAGAGGGTTATTTTTTTTGATCCTGTCTATTTGGGGTTCTAAATACCTCTAGTATCTGAATATCCATCTTGTTCCAAATATTTGGAAAAGTATCTGCTGCTATTTTATCATTGCCATTACTCTGTATCTCTACTGCTTCCTCATTGCTTATGAAAGCAAATATTTATTTATGAAAAATTTCACAATATTTCAAACCACAGTTGACTGTAGGTTAACTGAGACAATGTGAAACCACTGTCAAGAGGGGATTAATATATAAGGAAACTCAGTAAATTATACCATCTGTAATTCACTTTATTATCCAAGTAAATTTTTTTTTTTTTTTTATAGCTGTGACTTTTGTGAAGGTGTATTACAAGGAGGGGATTGTATTGTATATGTGTTTTCATCCATTTAAAAAATTAGAACTTAATTTGGGAACAGGTAATTTAAAGTTCCTTTTATCTGAATTATGTGATTATTGAATGTTTGATGGCAAGTAAGCTTCAATATATAAATATAAATCTTTTTTAAAAACAGAACTACCAATGAAATAAAAAACCTTCAGTACCTACCTCGAACCAGTGAGCCTCGTGAGATGCTCTTTGAAGACAGGACAAGGGCCCATGCAGATCATATAGGACAAGGTTTTGAACGACAGACAACAGCTGCTGTTGGAGTACTGAAGGCTGTGCACTGTGGAGAGTGGTATATATAACTACTGCTATTCTAATGAAAGACTTTTGTGGCTTCTAAATTTTTTCTTGAAAACTTTCTTAATAATTTTTCCATACTGGGGAAGAGAAGAATTTTAGTTACCCTCCCTGTGTTTGGGTATCCTAATTTCACATTGCTTTAAAGAAGGTTTTAAATTGTTAGATTCTAGCTGTAGTCATTTGTTTGAGTTAAATAATTTCATTTTCTATATGGGTAGAAGGTAAAAACACTAGGGTAAAAGGAAAACTAGATTTACTTTTTATTACTATATGGCCATTTATAAATGTACTTTTTTTTTTTTTTTTTTTTTTTAATAAATGTAGTCTTACTTAAGTTTCTCAACTACTTTTTGGCCCATTTTTATGACAAAAGAAAACTGAAGCTCAGGGCTGTCAAACAGCTTCTTTATAGTCTTCTAGTTAATAAGTAGTAGAGCCGAGATGGATTTTGTGTTTTCTTTCTACTATTCTGCTTTAGTGCTTCCTTTATTAAGTTAATATCTGTTTATTATTTGTCTCTGATTTTTTTTTCAGCTTTGCTTACAAGCTTCACTTTGAATTTCTTTTTCTTTAAAATATTTTTGGTCTTTATTATTTTTGATTGATATATAGTAATTGTATATATTTATGGGGTACAAATGTGATATTTGATTTCATATATATACTGTTTAATGATCAAATCAGGAAATAAGCATATTTATCACCTTAAACTTATCATTAATGGTGAATACTTTGAAAAATCCTTTCTGCTAGCTATTTCAAGATATACAGTGCATTATCGTCACCCTCCTGTGCAATGGAACACCAGAACTTTTTTCTCCAACTTCACTATAACTTTGTACTTGATCATGGACCTCTCCACCTCCTCCTTCCCCTCTGCTCTTCACAGCCTCTGGTGAATAAAAAAATAAGAAATATTTGGATAGATTAAATGTAGATTATTCTATTTAATATGTTTAAGGTGCTTATACATATGTTATGTAACTTTTCATTTAGTAAATAGCAAAAATAGCAAAGTTATATTTATACTATAGCTATATTTATACGTAAGTTTGTTTATATTTGAGTTTTAATTTTTTTTTTGTTTTTGTAAATGGACACAATACCTTTATTTTATTTATTTTTATGCAGTGCTGAGAGTATAACCCAGTGCCTCACATGTGCTAGGCAATTGCTGTACCACTGAGCTACACCCTCAGCCCTAGATATTTGTCAAGTTGAGTATTGTTTGGGTTTGGGTATGAAACATGAATTAGAATATGCTTTCTTATTAAAGCAGTGGAATTAGATAGCAAATAAACAGGAGACTTTTCTAAGTAAAGAAACCATTTTTCATTCTGAAAACATAAAATATTAGTTGTGTAGTTTTCTGAGGTCTTACTAAAATTATAACCTGTATTTTCCACATAGGGCAATATTATTTTCAAGGATTACTTATGCCAGATTGACACTTAATTAAAAAGAGAAATTTGTAGTAATATTTTATAAATTAATACTAAATAGAGAAGCTAGCCAGTATAAACTGATTATAAAAGGAATGAAGGTTTATCAATCTCAGGTATACAAAGTATCTGATATTGAATTATACTAGGATCTAGAACTGATTCTAAGGAAAAAATATTCTTAGGAAAAAATATTAATAAAATAAATAAATTAATAAAATATTAATAAAATAAATTAATAAAATAAAAAAATACTTAATAAAAATATTAAGTATTTTTTTACTTAATATTTTAAAATATTAAGTATTTCATAATTCTCATTGAGTTGCTTTTTTATTTTTATTTTTTGTAGTTATAGATGGACAGCATGCCTTTATTTTATTTTATTTGTTTCATTTTTATGTGGTGCTAAGGCTTGAACCCAGTGCCTCACACATGCTAGGCAAGTGCTCTGCCTCTGAGCTACAGCCTCAGCCCCTCATTGAGTTATACTTAAATGTTAATTTTCAAATAACTGTGGTTGTTTTTATAGTTGCTATGCTCTTTCTATTATCTAGTTTAAAATGTTAATTTTATCAAAGAGTAAAGACAAATTTATCTCTGTGGAAATCCTTAAAAATTCTTTCTGTTTCAAATTAATGATGTCTTCCTCAAATGTTTCAGATAAAGAATTTAACATTGACATTAATATTTTCTTAGGGTAAATCTGATTTGTAAATAGTGTTCCATAAAGTCAGCCACATATATTTCCTTTTGGAGATAAATATTCTCGCTTCTAAAGCCCTCAGCACTTTTTAAAAATCTCTCAAGTCTGTTTTAAATTATTGTTGGTATGTGTTCTTTCTTTCCCTTTATATGGAAATTAAAGCTACAGATTAAATCCTATGTTTCAAAGGCCTACCACAGATCCCAATAAACATTTATAGAATAAGAAACTACATTTGTGGTTACAAATTTCATAGTAAAAAAGGACTACTGTTAAATTACTAACATGTCACATGACCAGATTTAAGAATATTCTTGAGACAGATTTGGAATGAGTGAGATATTGCTAGCTATGAAGTTTCTCACTTTGGAAAAATATAATTCGCTTCTCACATTAATAGTGCTTTTTAATCTCTTAATACTAAAGAGAAAGTAATTTTGTTAATACTATTGAGGGCTTTATGGCTGTGTTAATCAGCTTTCCATCACTGTAAATATCTGGGATAATTAATATACAAGGAAATATGGCTTATGGATTTAGTTTCCAGTCCATTGCTTTAGTACTATAGTAAAGTAGTACATGATGGTACTAGCATGTGGCAGAACAAAATTGCTTACCCCATGAACTGGGGAACAGAGAAGAAGACTGGGGTACGTTTCACTGAGCCCCACCTACCAAAGGTTCTACTACTACCTTCTAATAGTCCAAACTATAGTAGTGGCTGTGATGCAGATGGGTGTATATTCTTTTTATTGTTTCTTTGATGTTAAAGCAAGTTATTAAACAAAGGAAATTTTTACATTTCTTGAAAAGACCTTAACTATTAAGGTATTGGAATTTTTTTTTCTTTTTTCCTTTTCCTTTCAGTATTGGGGATTAAACCCAGGGACAGTCTACTACTGAGCTACATCACTATCCCTTTTTATTTATTTAATTATTTTTATGTTTGGGACAGGGTCTCACTAAGTCCTGTGGTTAACCTTGAACTTGCAATCTTTCTGCCTCAGCTGCCTAAATTGCTAGGATTATAGGCATGCATCACTGTGCCTGGTTTAGGATGTTAAATTCTTGACTTTACCTAAGAGCTAGGCTTAAGATCAACTTGAAGTAAAAGATTGGTATTGATAAAGACTACAAAGAAATCTCCAACTATATTGGGACAAGCCTTGTGAATTATTACTCAAATTATATAAGTGTTTAGGCCTTATTAAGATAAGACTTTATAGACATATATTTGGAGGTTGTTTCTTTGAAATTGTCTTTAGAAAATCATCATCATTATTGAAATATAGTTTACATTCAGTTAAAAAAAACTAATTTTAAGTATACATTTTGATGTGTTTTGATGAATGTGTAGACTCATGTTGTCATTACCCCATCTAATGTACAGAATCTTTGGCTTTTATCATATCTTTTGCCAGTTAATCATCTCAATCCTTTCCCAGCTCCAGACATCCAAACATCCATTAGTCTACTTTTTGTTATTATAGATTAGTTTTGCCTAGTCTAGGATTTTGTTAACAGAATTATAAATATGCCTAAAATTAATTTTACCAGATATTTGCTGCTGAACACAGAAATACAGTTCACCTGTGACTCTGGTAAACTTGATCATTAATTCTAGTGCTTATTTATTTATTTTTTTAGTTGTAATTGGACACAATACCTTTATTTTATTTGTTTATTTATTTTTAATGTGGTGCTGAGGATTGAACCCATCGCCTCGCACGTGAGCGAGGTGAGCGTTTTACTGCTGAGTCACAACCCAAGCCCGCTTTTTAAAAAAAAAAAACTTTCAGTTTTCTCCATGTACAGTTATTTTGCCTTACCCTAACACTCTGCAATTATATTAATATGTATTTAAACGAAAATAAATGAAAGCATATATCCATGTAAAGACTTTTAAGTAAATGTTAAAAACAACTTTATTATTTCAGAATAGAGATTACCTTGATAGTGGTGAGATGTCATTTTAGGAAGGGCATTGCTGTATTTCTTGAGTGGTGGCTATACATCTTTGTATTTTAATGGGCAATTAGACTCTGTGTACTCTTGTATGAATGAAATATTTCATTAAATAAATATTAAAAATGTAAAAAAACAACTTTATTCATAAAACTAAAAATTGAGAACAACTCAAATCATCATTATCAGGTAAATGATATGGGTGGTGCTGGTGCTGGAGATTGAACTCAGGCCTTGTGCATTCGAGGGAATCACTCTACCAACTGAGCTGTATCCCTAACCCATAAATGTGGATTTTATCAAAATTAAAACTGTCCTTCAAATGATACTTTTAGGAAAATGAAAAAGCAAGTTATAGGTCAGTCATCTATCTATATGACTCATATCCATATATATAAAGAACTCTTAAAATTTAAAATAAATAGTGAACTCAGTTAAAACTGGGCAAAAAGTTTTATTTTTTTTAATTTTTAATTTTTTTGGTACTGGGGATTGAGCTCAGGGACACTTGACCACTGAGCTACATCCCCAGTCCTATTTTTTTGTATTTTATTTAGAGACAGGGTCTCACTGAGTTGCTTAGTGCCTTGCTTTTACTGAGGCTGGCTTTGAACTCACAATCCTCCTGTCTCAGCCTCCTGAGCTGCTGGGATTACAGGCATGCATCACTATGCCTGGCAAGACTGGGCAAAAGGTTTTAATAGACATTTTATAAAAGAAATAACAAAGGGCTAGTAAACATTTAAAAAATGTTCAATGCAAATTAAAACTACAATGAAGTAACACAATACATCCATTAAAACAGCTTAGGGTGATAAAAACCAGTAGTAGCCAAAGCTGACAAGGATGGAGATTAACCAGAACTTTCATTATGTTGCTGTGGGAACTGTTTGATGTGTCTTATCAAAGCAAATATAGGCGGGCACATTGGCACATACCTGTAATCCCAGTTACTCGGGAGGCAGAGCAAGAGGAGCATTAGTTGAAAGCCAGCCTCACCAATTTAGTGAGGCACTAGGTAACTTAGTGAGACTGTCTCAAAATAAAAAAATAAAAAGGGTTAGGGATGTGGCTCAGTGATTAAGCACCCCTGGGTTCAATCCCTGGTACTTGGGGGGAGTGGGGAGTAAATATAAACTTATTCTAAGACCCTGAAATTCTATAATTCTGTTATTGTTTTCTAGACTTAAAAACCTCTTAGTTATTCTGCATTATCATAATATCATTTATATTATGTTACATATTTTATTTACATAAAATATCTGGTATATATGTATATATAGAGAACATAATATTGTATATGTCATAGAGCATGTATAAAAAAAAAAAAGGACCCAAGATGTAGTTTAGTAGTAAAGCTCCCCTGGATTAAATACCTAGTGCTGGAGCAGAGCAGTTGTCAAGGGAATTGGTGACAGTTTTACATTGTGAATGTTGATATTCACATATAATGAAAAAGAATAAAATACAGAGTAACCAATACATATATACAGTAACCGTACATACCTATATTTATATGCCTATATTAAGATACACATGGTATTTGTGGTAAATACAGCATAATATGTATAATATATAAAATAATTTTTAGTACTGGATTCAGTTTGCTAATATTAGTGATTTGTGTTTATAAGTCATGCTCGAATTTATTAATTTTATTGATCTTTTCATACAGTGGTTTATTTCACTTTTTTTTTGTTTTCTATTTCATTGTTTCTGCTATCCTTTTAGGTTAAAAATAATTTGTTTTTGTAGCTTAAGTTGGAAACTTACATGATTAATTTGAGACTTTTCTTTTTTAATGTAAGTATTTAAAATTTTAAGCACTGCTTTAGCTACATTTCACACATTTTGACATTTTCGTTTTTACTCAGTTTGGGATATTTTTGACTTTTTGTTTGATGTCTTTTTTAACTTATGGGTTGTTGAGAAGAGTCTTGTTTAATTTCTAATGTCTGATTATTTTTTTTTCCCAGAGTGTGTGGTGGTGTTTTTTTTTTTTTTTTTTTGGTGTGTGTGTGTGTTTTCACCATTGGAGTTGGAACAGGGTCTTATGTATGCTAGGCAACATTCTATCACTGAGCTATACCCTAGCTGTGTGTGAGTGTGTGTGTGTTTTGAAAGTTGTTCCATGTATATTGAAGCTTTATTACTAGGCTACTGTACATTTAGAGTTCCTTTTTGATGAATTGACCATTTTATCATTATAAGATGCCCTTTTTATTCTTGGTAATCCTTCTTGTCCTGAAGTCCTCTTTGTTTTACGTTATTATAGTCACTCCAGCTTTCCTATGATTTGTATTAGCATAACTTTTCTGTGTGATTTTTAATTTAATTCCCCCTATGGTGATAAAACATATTGTGTATGATTTTGGTCTTTCCTAATTTTTAGGGTTTATTTTATGAACTATCTTAATGTTTGCTGTCCACTTAAAAGAATATATGTTTGGTTGATTTTTGAGGTGTAGTGCTCTAGAAATGTTAAGTCAGGTTTGTTGATTGTATGGTTAAAGTCTTTTATATCTTTATTGATTTTTGTCAACTTGTTAATCTCCAACTCTATAACACTGGATTTGTCTATTCCTCCTTCCAGTTTTTCTTGGTTTTGCTCCAGATATTTTTCTTTTGCAACAGCTTAATTGAGATACAATTTACGTATGCTATGAATCATCTATTTAAAGTGTACAAGGCAATGATTATTAGTATATTCACAAAATTTTGCAACTATCACAATTATATAGAACATTAATTATAATTATTAATGATTAATTGCAGGACATTAAAGGGTACAGAAAGATGCTCTGTACCCTTTAATACAATACCTCTCCAGTTTCTCCATCTTCCCTAGCCTGGGTAATCACTATTCTACTTTTAATCTGTATACATGTATTCTGAATGTTCCATATAAATGGAATTATATGCAGTGTGGTCTTTTATGATTAGCTTTTCACTTAGCATCATGTTTTGAAGGTTGTTCATGTATTTTGAAGCTTTATTATTATTAAATAACTGTACATTTAGAGTTCCTTCTTGATAAATTGACCATTTTATCATTATAAGATGCTTTTTTTAATCTTGGTAATCTTTCTTAACCTAAAGTCCTCTTTGTCTGATGTTAATATAGTCACTCCAGTTTTCCTGTGATTTGTATTCACATATCTTTTCCTGTTCTTTTTCTTTAAAATTTAGTTGATAAGTCTATATTGTTATTTCATGTAGATATCATAAAATTGGGTGTTTTTTTCCCCTTCCAAATCCAGTGGCAATCTGTCTTTTTAAAAATTTTTATAATTTTAGTTGTAGATGGACACAATACCTTTATTTATTTATTTATTTTTAATGTGGTGCTGAGGATTGAACCTAGTGCCTTATGCATGGTAGGCAAGTGCTCTACCACTGAGCTACAACCCTAGCCCGGCAATCTGTTTTTTAATATGAATATTTAGAACTTTTATATCTAATATTAAAATTTGGATTTAAATTTATTATCTTGGTTTTCCCATTTGTGGCTTCTCTTCTTTGTTCCTTTTTCTCTTGACTTTTTTTTTGGTACCAGGGATTGAATCTAGGGGCACCTAACTACTGAGCCCCAGCCCCAGCCCTTTTTTGTATTTTATTTAGCGAGGGTCTCACTGAGTTGCTTAGGACCTCACTGAGATGCTGAGGCTGGCTTTGAACTTGGAGCCCTCTTGCCTCAGCCTCCCAACCTGCTGGATTATAGGCATGTTCCATGGTACCTGGCTCCTCTTATCTTTTTTAGTGTTCTATTTTACTTCTGTTGTTTGCTTACTAGCTATAGCTCTGTTTTATTTGTTTATTTGCTCTAAATTTATCATACTCTACCTTCAGATGATGTCATATCTCTTTATTTAATGTGTAAGAGACTTTCAACAGTATATTCCCATTTATTTCCCCTTTACCCATTTCTTGTATGCTAATTGTTGTCAAATATTTTACTTTCCATATGCTGTAAACCCCACATTATGTTATTACTTTTGCTTTAAGGAATTATTTTCTATAGATTTAAAAAATGAGAATAAAATATCTTTCATATTTACTATTATGTGTGCTTTACATTCTTTTGCATAGATCTGCATTTTCATCTTAATGTCATTTTTTTCAGTCTAGAAATTTCTTTAATATTCGTTGTTATGCTGGTCTTCTGGTGACAGATTTTTCTTAACTTTTGTCTGTTTGAAAATGTTTATTTTTGAATATTATTTTTGGTGGGTATAGAATTCTAGATGGACTTTTCCCTCCAATACTTTAATTCACTCTCTTTTGGCTTGTATTATCATCGATGGGAAGTCTGTATAATACAGTGACAGATTATCCTCTTTCCCTATGTATAATCCAGTGCATTTCTTCTAGATATTCTGTGCCATAGTTCTTTAGAAATTTGTTTATGATTTACTTTGGTGTAACTTTTCTTTGTATTTATGTTGCTTGGAGTTTAATTCAAAATCCATTTTTGAGCACCTTATGTAAAACTATATTCGTATATTCCTAGATAATTGAAGAATTTGGGGATTTTTAAAAATTATATTTTAAGACAGTGATGATGCCAGTGAACTATGAGTATTTTTCTAATGAAAATCTTATCAATTTATTAAGCATTACTTAAGGTTTTTATGCATTAATGCAGTTTATATCTTCTTTGGAAATACAATATTCCTTTTCTCCCATAGTTCTAATTTTTAAAAAAATTAGTGACCCTTAATTAATGTATATATTTATGGGGTACAATGTGATATTTGAGTACATGTATATAATATTCAGTGATCAGAACAGGGTAATCACCTCAAACATTTATCATTTCTGTGTTGGGAACATTCAGTTTCTTTCTAAAAGATGTTTTGTGATATACAGTTAAATTTAAAGTCAACCATAGTTCCTACTGTGCTCTAGACATAAGAAATTATTCCTTCTGTCTATCTGCATCCTTGTACCCATTAACAGTCTTCTTACCATTTTCCATCCTTCCACTTCCCAGCTGTACCACTGTTCTTTTTTTAGTTTCCCCATATAATTGAGAACATACAATATATGTCTTTCTGTGCATACCTTATTTCACTTAATATAATGTCCCCAACATCAAGTTTTTATTATTAGCAAATTTAGCACAACTTTTATAGAGTATTGATCATAACATTAAAATGAAAGAGTTGTTTTGCATAATTTACCAATGCAAATCATTTTAATTTTTAAAAATCTCGTGACAGCTATGATAAAATGAAGTGAGTTGCTTTTAATCTGTTTGTCAACTCTTTGTTTAGATATATAGATTGTTTTTTCAATTACAATTGAAAAGAGAAATATAAGGGAATATTTTGATATTGACCACAGTTACTTTTGCTTATTAAGGCCTTAAAACAGAATTATTATTATTTTCTTAGGCCTGATCAACCCCGAATAACCAAAGATGTAATTTGTTTTCATGCTGAAGATTTCTTAGAAGTAGTTCAACGAATGCAGTTAGATTTACATGAACCTCCACTGTCCCAGGTATATTTTAAATAATTATTATCTTTAGATTAGGTTTTATTGTGGAAAATGCTTATATGCATTCCTTGTTTCTTTTTTTTAGTGCGTCCAGTGGGTTGATGATGCAAAACTTAATCAACTGAGGAGAGAAGGCATTCGCTATGCCAGGATTCAGCTCTATGATAATGACATTTATTTTATTCCAAGGAATGTCGTTCATCAGTTCAAGACAGTTTCAGCAGTATGCAGTTTAGCATGGCATGTTCGGCTCAAATTATATCACTCAGAGGAGGACACATCTCAGAATACAGCTACTCATGAAACAGCCACATCACCAGATTCCATATCATCAGTTCTTGGACCTCACACGGACAACATGATTTGTGCTGTAAGCAAAACTTCCTTGGATTCTGTTTTTTCAGAAAAACTTCATTCTAAACATGAATTATCGCAGATCAAACATGAACCTGTTTCATCTGTAAGAATCAAAGAAGAACCTGTGAATGTTAATATTTCTGAAAAGACTAAGGCATCGAATAATATGGATGGCAAGAATGTTAAAGCAAAATTGGATCATGTTCGGTTTACAGAATTTAAGATTGACATGGAATCTAAATTTGAAAATAGCAGCAAAGAATTAAAGGAAGAACTGTGTCCTGGAAGTCTCATAAGTCTAGTTGATACAAGGCAACTTAGTTCAGCACACTCAAATCAAGATAGAAAAGATGATGACATTTTGTGCTAAATTTGTATATAGCATTTAATTTTTTTTAAAAAAATAATAATGTAATAAATATTCATGAATTCTGAAAGCAAGCCAAGGACTTGCTCTCAAGTCTGTTACAAAATATAGTTTATGTAGCTTTGTAACATTCCTCAGTGCCTGTCCATAACTGTGAAGTATAAAGCACGTAGGGCCAGATGCACTGTAAACATTGCAGGTTTAAACATAAAGGAGTCTATAAAAAAATCCATTTGAGTTGGAGTTGTAGATTTTAGAATGGAGCTGACATTAAAATAAATAAATATGTAGATATGTATATAAACATACTTACATATCTACATATTTATTTATTTATTTAGTAATATGAGCCAGAATTCTTTTGACAATTTAAAGCTTTTCCATGCAGCTTATTTATACCAACTCCCCCCCCCCCCCCC
>NW_026000142.1:27753536-27771563 GCF_001458135.2 Marmota marmota marmota
CCCCCCCCCCCATTTTGGGTGTGTCAGCACTGTAGTGTAATTAGCTTTTTAAAAATCTTTTTAGTGTGATTTATACTGAAATGTGAGCCAATTAATAAAGGTTCATAATAATAAATGTTTTCTGTTGGGTCTGCGAAGACAAACTGATAATTCAGTTAAGTCATTTGTTTATATATTATGTTTCTCTCTGCTGATATAACTATTTAGAATGGTAAAGGAGTACAAATATATGTATTCAAATCTAGTAAATATTTAAACTCCCCACACTGTGCAAACATTTCAAAAAACCAAGATTCAGTTATAAAATCCTATATATGTGTATGTTATATATGGGAATGTATATATGTATATCATATTTTGCACAATTTTTTAAGTTGCTGAATAAGATGAATATGTGAAACTTCTTATCCCTATTTCCTGGAATACATTTTAAAATATTTATATTCAACATTAAGAAAGCAGTTTTAAGTTATAGAAACAATTTAGAAAGTTAGGAGAAACAATATGTTAATGATGTCTAATCCTTCTAACTAATGAGATATGTGGCCAGAATATTTAGCCCTAACATAAATTTTCTTTGTGTACAGAATAAGAAGTTTAGAAAATTTTCTTATTAGTGAGCACTTGTGCTATAATACTAATGGTAACTAAGTAAAAAATTTTTTACAGAATATTTAGTTGTGAATAATTAAAGTCCTTTTTTGCATTTTTCTTGCAGAATGGGAGAAAAATATGGCAAAAACAAAAATCGTAAAATAAGGGCAATGACAATGACTCAACTGCCATAAATAGAGATCCAATAACAAAATACTGTGTTACCTCATCTTTCTCAGGATCCCCTCCCTACCCTAGCAAGGCAAACAACCTGGTATACTTCCTTTTCTGAAGAAGATCTAGAAAGTAAATTGTGGTAGGAAACAGGATTGCCAGTGCCTAACTAAAGATGAGTAAGACAAGTATCTTTCAAGATGGACTTTAGCACTATTTCAGACTGCTTCCACTTTTGTAATTAAAAGTCAAACAGAAGTCTTTCATGTGTTCATTGTGTAAGGAACTCTGCTCATTGCATATCTCATGTTATTCTGGGCCCATTCTTTATTGATGACTTTCAGTTAGGATTCTTTGTGCTGCCTTTTGGGAGATGTTGCTATTTTTACTTCAGTGGTTTCTGTCCTGGCCTCATTTGTGGTACCCATCAAAACTTCTCATATATCTAGTTAAGGAGAAGCCATATAGAAAAAGGTATTTCACTAGAACAAATAAAGATTAACTGCAACAATGATATTAGTTCTGGCCTCCGGTTTAATAAAAAGGTGGGCAATATCACAGGCAATCTTGATGACTTATAGGAAATCAGTGTTTGCAACATGGGAAGTTTCATGGGATAGGGATGGTATAAATCATGATAATGTAAATAGAGGTGTCTGTTTTATATGTCACTGTCTCATCTTCTCTACCTATTTAATCTGTTTTAAGCAAAATTTAGGGATTTGCACCTACCTTTTTGGGAGACAAAAGTTCTTAACAAACTAGTATTGAAAAATAAGAAGGGATATGGTTAAACTTTGTTTTTTAATTGAAGGGTGATTTATTTAACTATGTTTTATTTCCAGTTTTCTAGTAGCATATACCTAGATATACTGAGGTCATACTGTAAGAAAATATCATTGGGGTATCTTCCCCAAATAAATGAGTCTTAAACTTTTAGAGGAAGACATCCAAAATAACTACAGTTATTGGTTTATATATATAGTTTCTTAATGCAGCATACAAACTCACCCATAATTTGAAAATTGAGTTGCTAATGCTTTTATCTTTGTGGAAGTGAAGAATATGTAAATCAGTGGGTTCAAGATATCAAATGATACAGCCATGTTATCACCTTGAATAATGCTTATGTACCATGTCTTATGAGTTATAATTTCAATATCCTTTTCAGATGCAGTCTGGGAACTTTTTGACCACCTTTGTTCCATACAAATTTCTGTTTTAATGTTGCATTATATTAATGGCTTTCTAGTTAGTACATTCCAGGTCTTTTTGTGAATATAAGAGTTTTGCTTTTATTTCCAACTTCTTGGACCAGAACAATAAAGCTCTTAAGATATAGTTTCTAAATGGTCATATGCTATATAGAATAAATAATTGTGTAAATTATCAAATGGATACATAAAGATTAGGTTGATTTAGCTCAACACTTGCGAACGTGCGTGCGTGCGTGTATGTGTGTGTTTCTCTGTTGGAAATGTTTGTTTCCATGAAGAGGGGCTGTCATTGAGGTTAGGAAGGATTTGTTTCCTAGGTTAAGTCTTAAGGTATTTCATTAGTGTTTCTAAGTGTAAAATTGTCCCCCCCCCCACCAAATACTTAGGGCAGATGAGATTTTGTAAGTTATAAATTAGCACTGTTTTGGTAAATCTGCCTTCAGTCATATCTCAAAATTCATTTTACATCTAGCAGCCAGGCGTGGTGGTGCATGCCTATAATCCCAGTGGCTCAGGAGGCTGAGGTAGGAGGATCATGTGTTCAAAGCCAGCCTCAGCAACTCAGCAGAGCCCCAAGTAACTCAGTGAGACCCTGTCTCTAAAATACAAAAAAGGGCTGGGGATGTGACTCAGTGGTTAAAAATCCCCTGTAACTAACAAACAAACATACAAACATTTTACATTTAGCAAAGGTGCAAAATTTGTTTTTGGAGTTTGAGAGGAATTTTTCTTGTCTTCCACCTTTAAATAAATATTTGATAACCATCATCTTTTTACTTTTCTTTGTAATTATTATATTTTACATTTTATTCTATTTTAACATCTCAAGAAGTTCTCATTTTTCTGTCTTCAACAGACCATAAAATCTTGAAAGTGATTTCAATCTCAGAATCCTTTCCCCTCCTTTAATGGTCAAAAATTGACTTATGCCAATAGGAAAAAGAAAGTTAAAGATCAAGGTCTTTAGTTAGGTATAAATGGTTGGAATGCCATGGTAAATACCCCTGCAGAGGGGCTATTTCTGTCTCAGGAAGGAAGGACAAAAGTGCCATTCTTTTAAAAATACATTTAGGCTGCTAAAAAATGATGTGATCAATTTTAGATCTTTGGAGTAGTAAAATAGTTTGTATTTTCTCCCACCTGAATTGCAACTGCTTTGATATGTAAACAGAATTTTACTGGTTTTAGAATGCATTGCTTATTTCATGAAAAAGTCATGTAAGTTAAGAGACTTACGTATTTTCTCTACTGAGAGAACAAGGGAAGTAAGGAAAAGCATCTTGCTTATCAAGTTATTTTCCCTGTTTCAGCTCTTCCTGGACTTCATACTCAATCAAGGAATGTGAATGTGCTAAGAACATAATATGGGCAAATAGAATTTATGTTAATTAAAATTAAAAGTAAAACATATTACTAATGTTTCTTTACTGTGATCTGCCTACCAAAATTGCGGTGTTAAAATATTAAACTCTGGATCCCTCTATACATTTTGAAACTTAGGATTTATGCATCTATGTTTTAAAAATGTTAAATCTACAGTCTATAGTTCTCTAGTATTGTATTAATACTGTTAAGTGTGCAGACTCAGAAGCAAATCACAAATACTTTGTGTAATACAGTGTTGAAAATTTATTTGGACCAACAGTTTTATCCCCATGCCTTACAAAGGTCTTTTCTCTTGAAATTTTTATTTAACCATATTTTTACATGAAACATCTCAAGTCTCTGGTGCTGAAACAACAGCAACTTTTGTTTGAGTCTGGCTTTCTTAATGCTCATTTCCTAAGTTCTTAGAAATCTCTGCTTTTACTTCCCCATATTCCCATTCATTCTTCATCTCACTGCAATTTCATTTGAGTCCTCACATTAATCACTCAGCTGAAATGGTTTTTTTTCAAAGGTAATTTAAGGCTGCCAAATTCACTGGTAGCACTTCTTAGCACTTCTGTTTAACCTTTGCAGCATTTGTCATCAGTCATTTATTCCTTAAAACTCTTTATGATACATTCCTCCCTCCCCCAGGTTCTATCCCTGAAGTTATCTTCAAGATACCCATGACTTTCAGTTAGCTCGGTTTGTCACTTAAGTTTTAATGATCCATGATCAAATATAAATTCTTGTCTTCTATCTTGCCAAGTATTAGCTAGTGCTTTTCTAATTTGGTTGTTGGCATCACTTTCTCTATATATAAGTCATCTCATAGTAATCTGAGTTTTCTTTTTCCCCTATGTCAAATTTATCATGAGATTTTGAATTTGAATTTGTTTCAAATTCATCTCCTATTGTTAACATTATAGTCATAGTGGATGCTCATTTCACTTGGACTACTACAAAAGCTTAAAATGTTCTAGGTTACCTGTCATCATCTGCTTTTCCTTTCATAAATCTTTCTAAGGTATGTATGTTACTTTTCTGTTTCCATGATGGCTTCTTTCTTATAAAGGGCAAATGCATAGTATAATACTGATATAATATAATCCTTCCTTTCTAGTCTCATGTACCACAGTGTCTTATATTTGATGTGCCCAGTTTTCAGCTTTACCAGATTGACAGTATAGTCATCCCACAGTATCTATGAGGGATAGTTCTGGTACTTCCATTGGATACTAAAACTTCTGGATGCTTTCTTCTATAAAGGTCATATTATTTATATATAAGGTATATACATTTTCCTGTGTAAATAGTTGTCACACTGTATTGTTTAGGGAATAATGATAATAAGGATGTACATTTTCAGTACTTTTCCAAATATTTTCAGTCTGCAGTGGGTTCAGTCTGTGGATGAGGAACCTGTGATATGGAGGGCTGACTCTACTTGCCGTTTCCTCCATGTACTTTAAAAATCTTTTGCCTTTGCTGGGGAAACGTCAGGAAAACAACATAGTGATTTTTTTTTTTTAAATTCCACTTAAACATCGTCTGTATATTGTTTTTATTGCTTTTATCCCAACTGTTAACTCACAGTAGCTGATAGAGAACCAATTCTCTTGGCTTTTTGATCCCCTTTGCACACACCATTTAACATGCATACTGGATACAAGTTGGACTTTGGCTAAATCATGAGCTAGACATCAGGAATTTTCTTTATTTTTATCTCTAATATCTGATATATATTATACTTGATATTCTGTAATGATTTGAAGGAACAAAAGAACCTTAGAGAGTATACATTATGTAGGTTTCTAGAATTTCAAGTCAGTCCCTAACTTTATAATGTAATTCTAGAATTTTAAAGGAACACAAAAATTAGATAAGCAGGCTCTAGAAAGAAACCAAATGTTTACTTTGTACCTCAGTCTTATGGAAAAATTTGAGAAGTTAGCTATTATATGTTCAAGCTCAGTGGGCAGTTTGAAGAGAGGAGATATGTGTAGGAGAATTAAACATTGTGAAACTTATCCTCAAATTTTCCCTTCAACTAGCTTTTCTGGAGATCTATTGAAAGTTATCACACATTAAAAATAAATTTTAACGATGCCTAATTGATTAAAATGGCAAATGTCATATAAGTAGTACTTCACTATCTCATAGCCTGAAGCAGATTATAAGTCTTAATTGGTAAAATAAAATCTGTTTATCAAAGGCATTCTGTTTAAGCTGTGTGGTTCTCCTTACTGCTATTATAAAAAAAAAAATTAAAAAATTGGATAAGCATAAAGGTAACCTACACTACATTATTTAGCCTATATCTATTGTTGTAGGAATGGGACAAGGACATAAAAGTGGCACATTTTCATAGAAAATCCTGTAAAGCCACTTCATTGGGTTTCTAGGCTGAACTCATTTGTAGCATTATAGGTGTGGTTCAATACATGTTTATTAGAAAGGAATAATGCACTTGTATAACCTTGAGAAAATTACTTCACTTAGTCTGTGTTCCTCATCTCTAAGTGGGAATATAATACCTTTTCTATTAACTAGTGATGAAAATTAAATGACAAAACATGCTAAATAACAAACAAATGTGCCCAAAACAGCACATTGCGTGACTGATTATAGACACTGTATTATATAATGTTAACTTCTTCTTGTATTGAAAATAGCTCAAAGAATAGAAGAACCATGTGCAAGGCTACCCTAATCCTTTCACACTTTTCAAATTCTCTCTGTCTCCCTCTAATTTTGAGCAGAGGATAGGCATATGGGAAGAAAAAAATTGCATGAGTGGGTCAAAACAAGGTATGTTGGAGGCAGGTTGACATTAAAAAATAACTTACTGGTCACTATTTTGCTCAGGGCTGGCAATTCAAAATCATGTCATAGGTCTGGGGATATAACTTAGTTGGTTGCTTGCCTCACATGTATAAGGCCCTGGGTTCAATCCCCAGCACCACAGAAACAAAACAAAACAAAATCATGTCACAGATTACCTATCCTGATAATAGGTGAAACACAAGTTTATGATTGTAGTATATAGATGATAGTGGTAGTAAACTGCTTTATGGTATAGTATAGTATGATTGACTAAGTGAAATGAGTAAAACATTAAAACATGAGGAAGTTCCCTCATAAAACTCTTAACCCTGTATTATCTTTACCTAGTATTTGATAATGAACATCTTCTCTTGTTTTCTTCCTTCAATAAAACACCTATTTGTAGAAACAGACTTGGAGTTAAAACTCTTTCCTTGGCTTTATGTCTACATTATTATAATGAGTAGGTGTTTCCCAACCAACCCCCTAGTTATAACACAGTGTAACTTCTATGCATCTTAAATATTTAAGTCATGAAGTATAAGGACACCAATGATAATTCATGCTCAGGTGATATTTTCTCTGCAAACACGATCAGTCAACATTAAAAGAAACTGACATTTTTGACTTGCTTCTTAATAGATTGATAAAAAGTAATTTTTCTTTCAATAAAGAGAAACAGCTGCTTTTCTTGATGACTCAGGTGCTTAGTGATATGCCTGCCTGCCCTAGTATGAAATGTAAGATTTCCTCTACTTTGGCTATCACTTATGTTCGTTCATTAGTCAACATCAATCAGTTCCTTGTATTGCTGCACTGTGAAAAAGCAAAGTGGAAAACAGATCAAATTTGTAAGCTTAATAATTTTTGCTGTAACCCAAGGATAGATCTCTACTTCTTAAAGCTTTGTACAAGTGTGTTTCTTGATGCCTGAAAATTCTCCATTGATGGATTTCAGTTCATGTTTCATACAGCTGGCTGAGCCTGCCATATTGGGCCTTATGTTCATGAAATGTTACTGAATAAGTTGTGGATCCTTTGAACATCTCTTTTTTCATATTTTCAAGTCTTCTAAAAAGTTATTTTGTTCATAAGTTACTTTTACTCAGAAATTATAACAAGTCTTTTGCCCAAACCAGAGAAGTTGTATGTCCATAATTTACATATCCTTGCTAACCTGGAAAATAATGACCTCAGCAAGAGCCTTTAAGTTCTTTCAAGCAGAATGTATTTATCTTAGAGATGCCATTAGCAAATACCTGTATCATAAAGGAAGTATCCTCTGAAACAAACCTAAAAAGGCATTTTTCTCTGCAATATTGTTTATTATCTCATTTGTCACCTGTATGCATAATTTCTATCTTTAGTATCTTTCATTAATGTTTAAATGTATTGTTACTTAGGCACACACCAATGAGAACTTATTGTGCTTCTTCAAGTCATTTAGTGTGGCAGTATACCAAATTAAATTAGAGAAGGGTTCTATTTTCTGGGAGCCCTTCAGATGCCATTAAAATTGATTGATCCTCATGTGTACACAGATTGGTTATTGTGTTGCCTTTTATGTATAATCCCTACTAATGTCTTCCTTCCTTTTAGAACTGTTTGCAGGAGGAAAAGACCTTTTCTACCTTTCATACAGAAGTTCTGCTTTTCTGTCTTAGCTTAGGGGTCAGTATGTTTTTATATGGCTTGTAGGGCAAGAATAGTTTTTCTAATTTTAAGTGATTGAAACAAAAATCAAAAGAATAGTATTTTGTGATATATGACAATTAAATGAAACTTAAATTTCATGTCCATGAAGTTCTGTTGGAACACAGCCATGGCTGCTTTCTCTGCCACAAGGGCTGAGTTGGGTACTAACAAATTATATGGCCCTTTATAGAAAAATTTTGCTGACTCCTGTTCTGATTTTAAGTGGTGCTGCCTCTTCTTTCCCCTGTGAGAGCTTATAATTAGATAATACTTGCATGGACAGTTTTTTTTTACTGGTTTCTTACAGAGATGAAAGCTTTATTTTTAATTTACTTAATTTGGATCTCTCAACTGAAACAGTAATCCTGCTTTAGGGTTATGAGATGCTTCGGTGTCTTGGGAATTTATTTTAAAGTACTGCCATCTCTGCTTTATTGGAATTGGTTAAGTATCCTGTGATCATATAATTTCTCAAACCAAGACACTTCTAGAAGTGAACAGGGCAGGAACTCCCTGGGACCCCAAGATGATAGGCATAAACTGGATCTGTCCTGACAGAACCAGGATGTAAGATCTCCCTAAATTTAGGAATACACAAACTTTTGTTCTAACATGCCATCTCTAGTTCATTTGTCTCAAACAGAAGGTATAGTTAACAGTAAACTTAGCCTAGATAAAAATCTGTCAAACTCTCAAGATTCTTATTTATTTTTTAGTTATCGGCGGACACAACATCTTTGTTTGTATGTGGTGCTGAGGATTGAACCCGGGCCGCACGCATGCCAGGCAAGCGTGCTACCGCTTGAGCCATATCCCCAGCCCTCAAGATTCTTTTTGAATATAAACATGAAGTGTCACCCCTATTCACTTGAGTCACTTTTTTCTTTCATAATTTAAATGCATAAATACCATTTAGTTTGGTCATATCAGAGCCATGACAAATTTCTATCCAAAGATACAGATTAAAAGATCTGTATTTACTTTTTTTTTTTTTTAGTTGTAGATGGACACAATACCTTTATTTATTTTTATGTGGCTCTAAGGATTGAACCCAGTGCCTTACATGTGCTAGGCAAATGCTCTATCACTGAGCTATAACCCCAGCTCTGTATTTACAGTTTATTCAAGAGTCATTTGGAAAAATGAGGTCAAAAACAAACTTTATTTACATAGGGATAATAAGGATATCAACAACTCAAATATTGAATACTTCAGTTTTGGGTTAACTAGAAGTCCATGATTCATCAATCCTGTTTTATAGAAGCAGTACAAAATTACATTTGGTATTTTCCCTCAGTTCTCTGGTATTGAAGCTTGCAAAGATTCAGAACACTTTAAAGGTTGTTGAACAGCAATAGAAATGAGATGATGTTCTTAGAAGTCAGTCTCTCACAAAAAAGACATTATATCCAAGTTCTGTTAAAGCCCCAGCCAGTAAGGCCCATAAGGGAATAAAAACATAAGACAGATTCATTGTAGTAAACTGTTCCAGTTTAGCACAGAGTGCCAGGCAGAAGGCTAATTTAAGTAACATCGCAATGAGGTACCAGGCTTTTTTTTTAATATTGTGTGATCCATGTCGAGGGTCAAAGCCAGACTTACAGCGCCCAGCCATTTTCACAATCAACATGACAAGGAGGATAGTGTCAAATATCCAGACAGGAATAAATATGAGGAACCAGTTCCAAGGTGCCTTCTCATCCAGTTTCAACACCAACATGATCAAGAAGAGTAAGGTGAAGAGCCAGGTAAGCAGTACTCTCTGAGCCAAGGACATTCTCATTTAAACAGTTTAAAGAGGCTGTTGCAGGGTTGAAAAAAGGAAAATATGCCCTGAGAGGAGAAAAAAAAAAGTCAAGGTTTTGATGCCAGGAAAAGAAACCAACTACTTCCATTCTTTTTTTTTTTAATATTTAATTTTTTTTTTTTGTAGTTGTAGATGGACAGAATGTCTTTATTTGTTTATTTTTATGTGGTGCTGAGGATTGAACCTAGTGCCTCAGGCATGCTAGGTAAGCTCTCTGCCACTGAGATACAGCCTCAGGCTTACTTTCATTCTTAATAAACAAGGTTGACTTTTTGCTACTCAAAGACTTCCTAATTTTGAAAATGTTCTATTTTTCATTTCAAAACTTCTTGGAGAATCATTGATATACATCCATCATTTCTTATATCTCATTACTAAAATTTGAAAACCTACAGTTTTTCATTCAATTTCAAGGGGTACTAAGATGAAACATTTAAAACCAAAGTGGTGAAAAGGGAGGTAACATTTTGTTTTGTTTTTTTATGGGTACCGGGGACTGAATTCAGGGGACTCGACCACTGAGCCACATCCTCAGCCCTATTTTATATTTTATTTAGAGGGGGTCACGCTGAGTTGCTTAGCACCTTGCCATTGCTGAGGCTGGCTTTGAACTCATGATCCTCCTGTTTCCGCCTCCCAAGCTCTTGGGATTACAGGCAAGCACCACCAACTGGCCAGCTGAGTTTATAAAAGACAAAATGGTTAGTAAGTATTTTAAGAACATCAAGTAGAATTAAGATTGTAAATAGGTCACTAGATTAAACAATATGAAAGGTATATCATTGGATTTTTATGTAGTTTAATCTATGAATTTTATATTTTTAAACCCTTAGGTATTTTCTTATTAAAAGGGGCAACTTAAAAACTTTAGATGTTTTGTAATTACTTGATGGGGAATTATAATTAGAGTTGCTGCTTGTATCTGATCCATTTTTTTTATTTTACACTAAAACTACATGACTTACTATTATTGCTCTGGGATATACTCTAGTACGTGGAAGACTCAGTACCTGTTTTTTAAATTTTTTTTTTAAGCAGGTACTACATGTGTGTGCCACCATGCCCAGCTTCCAGAATATTTTCTATTTCCCTTTCATTTTTCAATGCTAAAATCACTAATGCTTAATAACCTGGAATTTTGATTGAGAATTCATTAACTTACACCCTACATATAAACATTATATTTCATATGTACATATAGGTTTAAAGTGTGATTCTGTATTTGTTTAAGATTTTATATATCAACCTTGCAAATATTTGGACTAGGGGTAAGTAATGAATGAGAAATCAGAAGACAGACTGTATGCAGTTGGGTGAGGAGTTAACAGAAGATAAAGAAATGGCAACAGTTGAGAATATTTTATTCCCTTGAGCTATTTGGAAAAGAGAAAATGAAAAATAAGACATGAAACTGAGAAAGGGACAGGAAAAAGTTTTAGGAAAGGAGAATTCTAAGTATGACTAAACTGGGGGATATAAGCCACTGGGAAATGATAGCTTAAATATGAGAAGACCTGATGGAAACATCAGAAAGTAGTAGGGAATGGAACAAAAGCATGGGTGATGGGAGTAGGAATAAAGGTGCAGGAAGAAACAAGTAAGAGGTAAAGAAATTGGCCAGATGGACCAAATACCCTAGATTAGTGTGCTCAATTATATTTTAGAGCAAACTTTGATGTACCCTGCAACATCTCTACTTTAAACAGAACTTTAAATAGGGTGGCAATAATGGAGCAAGAGAGTATACAACTTTTTTTTTTGGCACCAGGAATTGAACCCAGGGGTACTTAACCACTGAGCCACATCCCCAGCCTCTTTTTGTATTTTATTGGAGACAGGGTCTCCCAGAATTGCTTAGGGACTTGCTAAATTGCTGAGGCTGGCATTTGATGTTGCTGTCCTCCTGCTTCACCCTCCCAAACTGCTGGGATTACAAGTATGCACTGTAGCACCCAGCAACAACTCTTTTACTTCAATGGGTAGGAGTGTCCTAACTCACCTTTCCCCAGATATACTCATCTACTTGCACTTGTTTATTTAGTTTGCAAATGCTTCCTACTGCAGTGTGCTTGTTTCCAGGAAGGCATTTTCTATGCTGGTCTCCCTTCCCAGAAGCTGCCATATAATGGAAAGTGAGACTGAATTTGGAAGGTGGAAATCTGTAGACTGATTAATAACTATGGATAGATTTCATTGTGTAAACTGTTTGCTTAATCTTGATCTCCAATCTATCTGGCCATTTTTGTGAACCTAAGAATAGGTTTATGATAATATACTTGTTTAACTGTAACTTTCCCATTTGCCATAATGTCCCCCTCCCTCCCCATAAAGGACTGAGTAGCTACTGATCATTGGAAGAGCACTGTACTCACCCAATGAACTTAAGAACTGGAAGTGAAAGGACATCAAGGGCAAAATCTTACTGTGGCTACAAAGCTTTATAATCTGAGATACAACAAAGTTCATATGCATTTTCAGTGAAATATTCTCAATAGTGGATGCACCCTATTGATAAATGATGCTTGAAATATTGTGTATGCTTGAGCTGGGGTTGTGGCTCAGGGGAGGAGTGCTTGCTAGCATGTATGAGGCACTGGGTTCAATCCTCAGCACCACATAAAAATAAATAAAATAAAGATATTGTGTCCATCTGCAACTAAAAAATAAATTAAAAAAAAAAAAGGATTGTGTATGCTCACCTACATCAGTGACACAGGACCCCAGCTTGACATTTACATCTTCATTAATCTAATCAGCCATATTTCCTTGCTATTTTCCTTTCTTCTCAATGGACAAGTGTGCACTCCAAAATTTGCTTAACATAATTTCCACTTAATGTGGTTATTTCTAGTATCTGTAAGATAGTTAAATATTTCTCAAATGATTCCTTATCCACTGTTGAAACCTTCAGACTAGACCACATATGGTTAATCTAAAGGGCCACGACTACATTACCTGCGTCTCTACCAGCTGTGCGCGGAATCTTCTATGGTGTTTTCTACACCATGCTCATTTCCCTTCTCTTGCCACTCCTAATACTTTTTCAAATGAACCTGCCTCATCTCAAAGACAGTTTGGCTTAATGAACCCACAAATTTCTATCATATTAAGTTGCTTTCGAAAGGCTCGTGTTGTAACATTCTTGGCCAACCTGGCCATCTTTCAGAGGAACAGCATTCTGCTTACAACTTAGTTGATATTCGGGTCCACTTCGCCCTAGAACTTAAGGAACTAAGCCCTCCTGGTCCTTCCTCTGTGGACACCGACCATAGGTTTGTGCAGCCGTATCTGAACTCCCCCATTCTAGGCTTTGGGCCCAGCACATTTTGAAATTTAACTTAGTTTTTGCATGATGCACTACAAAGCCCTGATGCCAAGCAGGTGTGGTGCGCATTTGAGTCCGCGAGTGTGACGGAATGGAGGTCGGCGGCGCAGCCCAGAACATTGGGCGTCCAGAACCGCAGCACGGTGGGGGCGGGGGCCATGCTCCGACTCACCTGGCAGCGCCGCTGGCCGGAGAGCGGAGAGGGCCGCGAAGATCAGTAAATTCGCCAGTTTGGATTCTTGTCCTTTTCCACACTTTCCCCCCCATTAAACTCAGAACCCGTCACATGATAATTCAGAAAGAGGTTCAGTTCCGCCTCTCTAAACCGCCGCGGTAGAGGTTTTCTCAGTTCTACCTCAGGCCGCGCCCACATCCGGAGCTGGTTCTCACCGCCCCTGGGCCTACCCTATAGGTAGAGGGGACGCCAATCTGATGCAGAGACCCGTTTCCCTGCGGTAATTGGACCATTTAGCCGTCAGTGTAAACCAACCGACCTTTCCTTACTTTCGAGTTCGACAAAGAGGCGGTAAGGAAAGAACCCACTGGACCCGCCTCTTACTGCTACGGGTTGGGAGGAAAGTCAGTCTTAGCTCAGCCTGGAGTTTTTTTCGTAGTCTCATTGGGCGCACACATGCCAATCAAGCCAGCAGCACTCGGCCCCGCCCCTGTCTCTTATACACATNTCGGCGCGGGGACACTGCAGGCTCCGGCGCAAAATCCTGCGGGAGAGGGGGTGGGGCGACGCTCTGGAGGCAGCGCGCCCGCCCGCAGCCTAGCTGTGGCTCCTCGGCTCCGGCGGCGGCGGCGGCGGCGGCAGCGCTCGCCTCGGTGTCTCCCCAGCGCACCCCAGCCGCCTCCTAGCGGCGCGACGCCCGCTCCTACGGTAAGAACCGCACCACCTCCACGCTTGGGCGGGCGGTGTGGAGGTAGTCGGCTTCTGACAGAATCCCGAGGATGGATCTGGACGAGGGAGGAGAGCGGCCCGCGGGATGGATGTAGGGACTCCGGGGTCAACGCGTCGCCCTTCGCCGCCGGTGTCTTCCTCGGCAGTCTCCTGCACCTGTGGGTCCGGGTCAGCCGCGGCCCCCTCGCATCATTTGGCGGGTGGCACAAGCTCAGGTTTCCTCTTCCCGAGCCCGTGCGGTTCTCAAGGCTTGAAGGTGTCGGGCCGAAGCTCAGCGCCGCCTCCCGCCCCTCGCCTCCCTCCTCAGGATCCCCTCCTTCACTTCCTTCCTTTGGCGCTGTGCAGGGGGTGGCGGGGTGTCGTCGTGTCCTAGGAGTGTGTGCAGGGGGTGGCGGGGTGTCGTCGTGTCCTAGGAGTGTGTGCAGGGGTTTCGGGCTGCCCAGACTGAGCGGGCTGGATAGGTCAGCTAGCGGCCGGGAATGGGGGGCGGGTTCGGGGGAGAGGGCGGCTCAGCGCGCTGATTGCTGGCGGAGAAGGAGGGTTGCTGCAGAGTACCAGCTGAGCAGGCGACAGTTAAGTTTTCTGATCCCAACATTGACTGCGGAGCGGGTACTGAAATCCTATGCAAAGGCCTTGAGGGATATTTCCCTTCTGGAAACAATACCGTGGTCCATCAGCATGCTTCACCTTGTTCTGTTTTTATTTGCCTAATGTTGACAGCTGGAGTTCTAGTATTGTTCTTGAGTCATGGCTTTCTAACTCAGCACATCTTGTAGAACTTCAGGGATCATTCTGTTACCCATTTTATTTTTAGCCTGGCAGAACCAAGGAGCTGCTTTATATGAGCATACACTAACCCGGGAAGAAGAGTGTGGAACAGTTTAGTAATCTCAATATGTAATTAACATGCCAAGTAATCTTAAAATTCATGGTAAATGTATTAGAGATATTACATTTGCTTTCCTTGTTAATGGTATATTCTGCTTACCTTGAGATTAGGTGAGATACTTTTATTGTTTTTGATTTGCTTTTACCAACATTTTTAAATGCCCCCCCCCCCCGCCACCGCTCCCGCTTTAGCAATATTCTTAGTACTTGATCTTAGACATTTTTGTAAAATTAGTTTTTTCCAAAACCGGACTTTTTCCACAACGTTTTTAATGTTGGAAGAGAAATTCTGAGAATTTGAAGACTATGGACTTTTAACCTAAAGAGCCATAAAACAACAGTTTGAAATCCTTACCTGGATTTGGGGTACAGACTACTAATTTTAAGAGAAGGAAATTGATATGACTTGTCGATAGTGGCTCAGCCTGCCGATTCCAGAGGAAAGGAATCTAGAGGACTGGGAGTAGAAACAAGGTGGTTCCTGGAAAATGTTTTGCTCTGGAAAAGCCTACCTCCTACGCAGGGAAGTTGTTTGTATGCTTCAGATAGTATTAATTTAAATGTTAGGAGTGTTTTTGTCTTCTGATTTTTACCGCTTTCTGGCAGAGCATGAAAATGTGGTAAGCAAAGCAAATATAGTGTACAATGGGGGCACTCTTGAATACTTAGGCCTCAGGAGTCAGTCCCAAATTGGCACTGGATGGTTGGCTCTAAAAATAAAAAAGGTATCCTGATTAAGTTTTAAACCACAAACCTTTTTGGTTAGTCCATTAAATGCATAATTGCAAGGAACTTGGGCTGGCGATGTGATTTGGCATGTGGTCCTGATTTGATACCCCAGCACCCCACCCAGCCTTCCCCCAACAAAAAAGCAAGGAATTTGTAATGACAAAAGTGTGGTTAGACTGAGCCAAAGAGAATTTATGGTGGCATGTTGAAAAAATGAGGATCAGAAAATGGTTGGGACTACCTAATTATTATCTCATTTAATCCCTATCCTATGAGATAGGTACCATGATTACCATGATTTCCTTTCTGTTTTTAGATTAGTTAGCCAAGATTTAGGTTAACTCATTTTTTTTTTTTTTAAGATTTTGGTGCCAATTGGTCAGTGGATTCACATCTAACCAATCTGATTCCAAGCGGTTATGCTTTACCAACACAGTACAGTGGCTTCTTAGAGACCTGTTAGAAGGAGACTAATCAGTGGGAAACCATGCTGCAAAACCATGAACTGAACCCAGTATTGGACCAATTTTATAACAGTTTGAAATCATTTTATAATAGGCACTGTTGAGTGTTGCTTAAGATAACAGGATCTAGTCACCTTCCCTGTCTTTGAGGAGCATCATTTAGTGGGAAGATAGATATTTAAACAAGTGATCATCATACAGTACAATATATACTATAAGAGAGTAATTCAGAATTGGTGGTTTTATGGAAAGAGAATATAGTTAAAGTATAAACTAGAGTTTGAATACCTGTTGGGCTTTGTAGTTTTGAACATTATACCAAGTATCTTTCAGCCTCATTCTCCTTATCTGTTTAGTGGAGAAGATGATACTTCAAAGGGGATATTAAGCACTAAATAAAATTAAAGTACACATAATAAACAAAATAAAAATAAAGAAAAAATAAGAATTTTAAGAAAGATTGGGTTGGGAGGTTCAGGGAGGAGCTACCATTGGAGCTTGGTTTAAAGGTTGTTTTCATAAATGGGAAAAGAAATTGTTCAATACAGATAGAACAAGAGAAGGTAGAGTCTCAGAATAGGGATATAGATTATTGAAGGAATGGTAAGTAATTGTGGCTTCATATAAAAAAGAGTTGAGAAGACCAACTTTAAATAGTAATTATATGTAAATGTGACTGGGCAAAGTTAATATTACCCAATTTTGGTAGTTGCAAATTGCATATTTAAATACTAAAACTATAGATACTTTTTCTACATTTTTGTTTACTATCTGTCTTTCAATGCTTATTTTCCAAAAGCCAATTAAATCTCTTATTTCCAAACATGTCCCCAGAGCAATTGTTTTATTATTCATTGAGATATTCTATTCGCTCTGTAAAAGACAACTAACAAAACAAAACACTACCATAGGGTCCCCTCTCCCCCAGGACTAAGGAATGAACACTAAGGAATGAACCCAAGAGCCTTCTCTGAGCTACTTGCCTAGCCTTTTTTATTTATTTTTTTAATTTTGAAAAAGGTCTAAGTTACCCAGGCTGGCCTCAGATTATAATCCTTCTGCCTCAGTCTTCTGAGTAGTTGGGATTACAGATGTGCACCACAATGCCTGGCTACTAGAGGCATTTGCACTTAATTTGTGGGACATATTTTGTGATGGTTGATATAAGAGGAATCTCAAAGTGACTGTTGTCATCCCTTCACCTCTTTACCTATTTTGTAGCCAAATAGAGTTGATATTGCAAACTCTCTTTTGCTATATGTTGACTTATCTTCTTAAGCCTAGTTTGAGACCTGCTTGTGGGATAGAATGTTTTCAATTGGGCCTGCTCTTGAAAATTTGAGAAAACTACTTGCATTGAATTTGTAAATGTGAAACATCACTTGATGTCAGGAATCATATGACTGAATTCGAAACTATTGAATGACATTTAGCCTTCTGCATTTTTTGTCCGGCTTGTTAAAAATCTTATATAAATAGTGAAAATGACACAATAGAAGTGAGTTTTTTCAGTTGAGAATAACTCACTATATCCTAAAACAGGTAGCTTTAAAGCAATAAGAAAAAAAATTTATTGGACTTCATTCTGAGTAATGAACAGGAACTGAGGCAGGAAATGGCTGTGGCTGAAGAACTACCTGATAATAATCGTAATGTAATTAAATTTGACATTTAATGATAGGAAGTAAAGAAAAAAATGCATACTGTGCAGCTTTCCAGTTGTAGAAATAGTAGAGGAAGTGACTGTTAAAAGTTTATCTAGCCGGGTGTGATGGCACAAGCCTATAATCCTAGGGCTCTGAAGACTGAGGCAGGAGGATTGATTGAAAGTTCAAAAAGTTCAAAGCCAGCTTCAGCAATTTAGTGAGGTCCTAAGACACTTAGTGAGACCCTGTCTCAAAATAAAAATATGAAGAGCTGGGGATGTGGCTCAGTGTTTAAGTGCCCCTGGGTTCAATCCCTGATACAGAAAGAAAGAAAGAAAGAAAGAGAGAGAGAGAGAGAGAGAGAGAGAGAGAGAGAGAGAGAGAGAGAGA
>NW_026000142.1:27771588-27840763 GCF_001458135.2 Marmota marmota marmota
CCCAGCACCACCAAAAGAGAGAGAGAGAGAGAGAGAGAGAGAGAGAGAGAGAGAGAGAGAAAGAAAGAAAACGAACACAAACAAATAAGCCCCCAAACAAACAGCTATCAGCTATATCAAAGATATGTAGTAAGCACTCAGGTTTGTTGTGTGAATGATACTACTTTAATAATATATTCAGTGTTAAAAGTTACAGGTAGCAAAAAATATATGAAAAGTATATGGCACAAGTTTTAGTTCTTTATAGTCCTGGGTTCTAGTCTCAATTTTAACATCTACCAGTTCTGTGACTTTGGGCTCATTATGTAATCTTTTTGAGGTTCAGTTTTTTTTTTTTTTTTTAATGATGCAAACAGTTTATGTCCTCCCATACTGACAGATAAAAACACATACATTCTCTAAGCACAATGCTTATAGTCACAAATAACTTTCTGCTTAAAGACAATTTCAATTAATAACCACAATAGGAATTTAGTTATTTAATGCAACCACTAATCTAACATGTCACCAATAAAATCTAAGCAGATTTATCTCAAAACCAGGGTAATATTCATTGGACATGCATTCATAATCTATACAACTTAACATTACACTAGAAAAGGAATTTATAATTTTTGGTGGTTTTCAAATTTCATGGCACAATTTACCAAAATAAACTGTAAAAACAGATTTCAAATATATTCACTAAAATGGTAAAAATTGAATAAGCCTTTAAATTTTTATGCTCAAGATTTAAAACATCAAGCTGGCCCCAATCTGTCAAAATTGACAGATAAATATTTACAACGACTAGACAGACTTTAGTTACAGCAGTATTGGAGGTCTACTACCTCCTTTCAAAACCCTTTGAGGTTAATTTCTCAGTGCAAACATGTCTTTGTAAATACTGTGGATAGTATAAAATTTAAAACATACTTACAATCAGGACAAGGATGAAAAATAACACGTAAGTCAGTCTTTTTTCTGACCTGTTAACATAAAGCCTTCTGGCTCCCAGTCAACACTGTCCCTTAATATAAAACTAGTAAGAGTAGAATGACTTCATCCTGTAGTGGCTGACATTCTTCTACAGAATTACGTTTCACTATTTATTAAAGCAGGACTTGAGCTCCATTAATCTGCTTCTACAGAGTATAATTAGCAGAGTACCAATTTTATACACTGGTATAGCAACTCAAAATGCTAAGCACACTTTTCAAACAGAAGCAAACCTATTTTTTTTTTCCATGTACCACATTGTTCTCAAAACTTACATGGCTACCAATAAGGAAAGAATTAGGGAAGCTTTGAAAATATCTTGTACTTTTCATCAAGGCTAAAGTACAAAATCTCTCCATATTTTTTGATATTTTAATAGGGAAAAACCATAAAACATACAATAAGGAACTAAAGTGTTAGTAGGAACTAATACAAAAAGCTTAAGTTGAGGACTACGAATTACTATCAATTTAATTTTTCTTTTTTCAGTGAAATATGTCAATGCCCCATGTGCTCATAGAACTTAAGATTTTGATTCTCTTCCCCATGACCAGAATATCTAAACTTACAGGAAGTAACAAAAAAAAAAAGGCAAAAAAATAACATTGCATGACAATAGAAATCAAGTTCATAAAGAACCTCTTTTAAAAATGAAATGTTATGGAAGAAAATACCATGAAAATAATAATCCTATGAGAATTGTTTTTAAGCACAGTAAGTTTGAGCCTCAGTCTTCATGAAGATACTACAGTTTATATAGAAAACAATAAATATACAAGACTCTAAAGAAAAAAAGTCAGAATACATATTAACAATCTATAGGCCTAAAAAACTTTGAGGGGAGAGGGGAAAAGGATGGCCAACTGAATCTTCACTTAAGAATACAGAACTATGATAAATTCCTAGGTCAAAGATGCTCCCAATGGAACTACTCTGTGAAAGCACACAACTTAGATATATTCCTCAAAGGAAAGCAAAAGTAATGCATAACTATAATCCCTTCCAAAAGTAAATCTTATATTAAGGGGAAATGATTCTAAAAGTGTAAACAAGTCTGGCTCAGAAAGAAAAAATTGAATAGCATATCCAAGATCTTCTTCATAAAAGTAATGATGGTACATCTTTAATGTTAAAGAAACAGGCTATAAAAAAGTTCAGTCTCAGAATTGGTTTTTAAAAGCTCATTTGTGCTCCTTGGTGGGTGTGTAATAAAGTTCCCTGGGTTTATTCACTTTCCAGTACTTCTCACTGACCAATTCCAAAGAAAAAGAGCCATTTAATATAGTGAACTGGCCACTTGCTCTTGCTATATAAATGGTATACTGCTTCTCACTGGCTGTATCAAGGTTCATCTGGTTTGATTCTCCCTTGCTTCAAAGTTCTTGTAAAGCTAATCTCACAGCCAGATACTTGGATAAGTGATCAACAGTAGCATTACCTGAAATCTTTATATATCTTGTCTGTGCACTGTCATCTTTTTCCATAAGTGTGGGATGAGGCCTGAATACTAATTCAGTTTCACTAGCACCATCCATTACTGGATCAGTTGCCTCTGTTGCATTGTTATTATCAAGTTCAAGCCCAGAATCATCATGTTTTGGTCCATTTGTTACTAGGACCTGCTTCCTGATTGCTATGTGTGAATGCATTACTACAATGTGAACTGTCACTGTCACCATTATCTTCTGCTCCACTGCCATTTTCAGTCTGTTATTTCTTGCTTCACTGTAATCTGTTTATGGCCGGTATCTTTAGTCCTTCCTCAATGCTGTGACTGAGTACCTGTTGATTATTGTGCTTGTTGATTCTGGCTAATACTCTCTCTTGATGAGCTCCGTACTTATCATGACTTGGATAAATTTTGCTGATGAGTGCATCAAAGTTTGGTCTGGCCTTAGTGATCTTTTGGAAACTAGCTTTTTCCAACAAGTAGGAGATTATTTTTTGCCACTTCTAAGGGCAGTGATAATACAATCTGTACAAAAACGATGCAAACACTCCTTTGTAGTCATGGCATTCTTCAACATATCCAAACAAATTGGGCACATAATTCACTGTGTAGACTTCTAGGTGAAACCACAATTTTCAAGCCATCTGTTATTGCCTCCTGAGGTGTTTGTTGTAATTCATATAAACTGAGTTCCCTTGTTTTGTTTAATGGTTGAGTTCCATTTGCACAGCCTGAGACATTGCTTTGCAGAAGAGTCCATGTTTTTCACTTGGCAGTTAAAATTTCATGGCTCCTACCCCAGCTGGGGCTCCGCTGGTCGGGGCCAGAGCGAGACTCAGGTATTAGCCGCTGCGCACAATATTGAAGTTCAGTCTTATTTATTTATAAAATACTGCTTTGCCAGATTTTAAGAATTAAATGAGATACTGTATTTAAAGCTCTTGAAACAGTGCCAAGTTTATAAGACTTGCTAAACAAAAAAAAAAAAAAAAAAAAAAAAAGCCCTTGTAATTATTTGGTACTTGTCAAACAGTTTTTTATTTTTATTTTTTTAAGACAGTTTCCAAATAGAGGTAAGGAAAACCAGAAAAATGGCAGACAATGAAACTGAACCTTGAAACAATAGGATGTTAAGTAGTTATAAGGTAGAGTTGAATAAAGAATCATTGCAACTCCATACAAAAGAAGGGAAAATAGGGGCTGGTATTGTAGCTCAATGGTAGAGCGCTTGCCTCGCATGCATGAGGTCCTGGGTTTGATCCTCAGCACTGCATAAAAATAAATAAATAAATAAATAAATAAAAATAAAGATATTGTGTCCATCTACAACTAAAATATATATAAATGTATATACAGATAATATATATAAACAAATTCATATTATATATTAAATATATTATATAATATATGAATTATATATAATATTATATTTTAACTACAAATTCATATAATATATATTTTATATATAATACTATATATTTTATATATTATATATATAATATATAAAATATAAATACATATATATATAAATATGTGTGTGTGTGTATATATATATATATATATATATATATATATATATGGAAAATAGTTTTACTGTCTCAAATTTCTTTTTGGAAGAAAGTATGTGAAACTTATTAAACTGGTAGAGTGAATAGAATTTGTTATTCTAAATGACAATTAAAAATCATTAAAATTTGGTCTTAGTGCTATGAATTAAAGTATATAGGGAAAAAGGACTTGTTTTCTCAAACCTCTTAACTTCTTATTTAGTCCTAAAATTCTTTACAAGAGGCAAGACATTAATTTTATAAAACTTGCAAGAAATCCTTGAAAGATAGAGCAAGCTAATATAACTGCACACAGTTTCTAAGTGTTCATTCTATGTCTCCTGTTGCCATCTCTATTTTTTGGATACTGAATCTATGAATGTATCATTTGTTGAAAAACAGACATCTTTTTTTTTTTTTCCTTTTCTATTCCCTGTCCTACTGAGCGATTCTTACAGTGTCCAAACCAAGAATCATGGATGTCCGATTTTCTCCTCATGACTAATTAATCACTGCATTTGATCATTTTTCTAATTATCTATCTTTCAATCATGCCCTATCCCAATACCCACAATTAAACCAAAGCAAAACCCCTTTACTTAGTTTAGGTCCTCATCATTCTCCCCAAATTATCCTTAATTTCCTTTGAATTTGCCTCATATTATTTAATTCTTCACATAGCTTCCTTTCAGAATGATGTTGCTGAAATACTAACATAATCATATAAAAATTATATCCGTAGTGCTTTCGCATGGCAGGTAAGTATTCTTCCCTCCGTGTATTTTAGGCTTTGGACAATGCTAAGTGATTTACATATTTAGGCCTGGAGTTTTCTTTGTAGCAAGGATATTAACTACAAATTCATTTTTTTTTAACTAGACAAAGCACTATTCAATTTATTTGTTCTTGAGTATCATAGATTTTTATCTTTGACGACATTTGTTCATTTAATGTAAATTGTTAGGTTTATTGACATAAAATTGTTCATAATATTCTCTTACTATCTTTTTTTTTTTTAAAGAATTTTTTTTAATATTTATTTTTCAGTTTTCGGCGGACACAACATCTTTGTTTGTGTGTGTTGCTGAGGATAGAAGCCTGGCCGCATGCATGCCAGGCGAGCGCGCTACCGCTTGAGCCACATCCCCGACCCCTCTTACTATCTTTTTAGTGTCTACAATCTGTAGTGATATCCCTACTCTCATGTCTGATTTTAATTTGTGACTTTTCTATTTCTCTCTCTCTCTTGCTCTTTTTTTTTTTTTTTTTTACCTGTTTGGTCTGGCTGGAGGTTTATCTGTTTTATTGTTCTTCTCAAAAACCAGATTTTAGTCTTAATTTTTCAGTTCTTAAATTTCTCTGGTTTCTTATTTCCCTTCTGCTGTTTACTTTGTATTTTATTTGCCCTTGATTTACTAATATCTTAAAATGGAAACTTAGCTAATTAGTTTGGAAGATTCATTATCCTCTAAAATAGGTATTCAATGCTATAAAATTCCCTCTAAATAGTGTTTTCACTGCATCCCACAAATTTGATTATATTTTCATTTTTATTGAAGTTTAAAGTCTTCACTGATTTCCTTGACCCCTTCAGTTATTTAAATTATGTATATGAGTTTTGAAATATTTGGGGATTTTTTTCAGTTATCAATTTCTAATGGATTTTATTGTGGCCAAAAATATATATTGTATAACTTGAATCCTTTTTAATTTATTGAGTATTGTTTTATTACCCAGAATATGATCTGTTGTTTTTAATGTTTCATGTGCACTTGAAAAGAATGTTTGGTGGGTGTTCTATAAATGTCAGTGAAGTCAGGTTGATTAATAACATTGTGCAAGTCTTTTATGTCCTTGCTGATTTTCTGTCTACTTGTTCTGTCAGTTTTTGTGAGAAGTGTGTTGAAATCTCTGTAATTGTGGACTTGCCGATTTCTCCTTGAAGTTCTACCAGTTTTTACTTCATATATTTTGAAATCTTCTAGACATATGCATATTTAGGATTTTATGATCTCTTAATGAGTTAGATTTATCATTATAAATTGCTCTCTTTATCCCTCTTAATTTGCTTTGTGATCTACTTGTTATAGTCATTCACTTTTCTTTTTTATAATTAGTATTAGCATGGTATATTATTTTACTTTTTATCTGTCTTTTTGTTTATATTTAAGGACAGCATATTGTTGGATCTTGCTTTATTAAATCCAGTTTCCCAATCTCTGCCTTTTAATTTAGGCCATTTACATTTAATGTGAATTATTCATATTGTTGGGCTTAAAACTATCATCTTACTTTTGTGCCATCTGTACATTTTGCCTTCTTTCAAATTGAGTATTTTTTAATCACACCATTTTATGTTCTTTTTTTTGTCTTATTATCTTTAGCTTTTTTTTTGTTTGCAATAGCTAATATACATTTTTAACTTATCACATTCTATTTTTTAAAGATTTTTTTAAAGATGGACACAATATCTTTATTTATTTTTATGTGGTACTAAGGATTGACCCAGTGCCTCACATGTGTGAGGCAAGCACTCTACCACCGAGCTATAACCCCAGCCCCTTATCACAGTCTATTTTTGTATAAAAGAGACTTTATATAAGAAGTATAACACTATTATTTCTTCTCTCTCAAACTTTGTGCTTTGGTCATATGTTTTAGTTCTTTACATGTTATAAACCTCCCAGTATAATGTCAATTTTTAAAGCTTCAAATATTTCTCTTTTGAAGAGATTTAAAAACAATATACCATTTTCAAAGATCTTCATTCCTTTGAGTATAGGTGTAGATATAGATTTACTTCTTGTGTCATTTTTCTTCTGTGTGAAGGAAACATTTTAACATGTATTATGGTGCTTATCTGCTTCTGATAAATTTCATCAGCTTTCATATATCTGAAAAAAATTTTTAAATTTTATTTTTGAAATATATTTTTGCTGGGATAGAATCATAGGATGACAAATTTATCTTTTACCACTGATCTTAAGCACTTTTATTATATTGTGCTTTGGAGGGGTTTATTATGCTTGAGGTTTATTAAATGTCTTAGGTCTCTGGATTTACTTTTACATCAATTCTAGGAAAATTGTGGCCATTGTTTATTCAAATAGTTTTTCTGTCTTTCTTCTCGTATTCCGGTATTCCAGTTACACTTATATTAGGCCACATGATAACCAACAGCTAACCAGTGATAACCCACAGCCCACAGCTAACCAATGCTCTGTTGTTGCCTTTTTTTTTAAAGTCTTTTTTTCTCTTTCCTGTTTTCATTTTGTGTAATATTTATTGCTGTCTTCAAGTTGACTAACCTTTTCTTGCCAGTTTCTTAATCTGCTGTTAATCTTATCTACTATATTTTATCAGATATTGAATTTTTCATCTGTCCAAGTGCAGTTTGCATATTTTTTTTTCATTTATTTTGTTTATTTACTTTTATGTGGTGCTGAGGATCGATCCCAGGGCCTCACATGTGCTAGGCAAGTGCTCTACTGCTGAGCCACAACCCCAGTCCCCAGTTTGCATCTTTTTAATTTCCATGCCTCTTTTTAACATTCTTATGCTTTTGTGTATTTTCTCAAATATTTCCTAAATTTTTTTTTTGTTCTTTTTAGAACATAATAGTTTAAAAAATTTTGGTAAAAACATATAACTTGGAATTTATTATTTAAGTGTACAGTTCAGTGGTGGTAAGTATATTCACAATTGTTATGAAACAGCTCTCCATGGCTTTTTCATCTTGCAAATATGGGATTCTGTATCCATTAAACAATAACTTCTTCCCAGGCAACCAAATTTCAACTTTATGTCTCTGTGACTTTTTCTGTTCTAGGCACATCATGTAGGAATCATACTGTATTTGTCTTTTTATACTGACTTATTTAATTTGGCATCATGTTCTCAAGATTCATCCATATTGTACTATCTGACAGTATTTCCCTTTTTTTAAAGGCCAAATACTATTTTGTTGTATGTTCAAATTACATATGATTTTTCCATTTGTCCACTGATGAACATTTAAGTTGCTTCTATCCCTTAATTATTATAAGTAGTGCTGCTTTGAATGTGGGTGTGAAAATATCTCTTTGAGACTTTGCTTTTAATTCTCTTGGATATACTTTTAGAAATGTAATTGTTAGATCATATGGTAGTTCCATTTTTAGTTTTTTGAGAAACTTCCATACTGTTTTCCAAACTGGTTATTCTGTTTTATAGTTCTAGCAATAATGCGTAAAGGTTTCAGTTTCCTCACCATTATTTCTTATTTTCTGTTTTTATTTTTAAACTGATAGTTCATTGTGATTTTAATTAGTATTCTTGGTAATTAGTGATGTTGAACATCTTTTCATATGCTTATTGGCCATTTGTATATTATCTTTGGAGAAAAGTCTGTTCAAATCCTTGCCCCTTTAAAAATAAGGTTATTTGGGGCTGGGGTTATAGCTCAACGGAAGAGCGCTTGCCTCACACATGGGATGCACTGGGTTCGATCCTTGGCACCACATAAAAATAAATAAAGATATTGTGTCTTTCTTAAAAAAAATCTTTAAGAAAATAAGGTTATTTGATTTTTTTTTTGTTGAATTGTAGGAACTTATTATATATTTTGGCTATTAACCCCTTACCAAACATATTTTTGGCAAATATTTTCTCCCATTCTGTAGGTCCTTTTTATTCTATTCTGTTGGGTCCATTGAGGCACGACAGTTAAAATTTGATGTAATCCATTTGTCAGTTTGTACTTTTGTTGCCTTGTACAAAAATGAATAAATCATTGCCAAGTCAGTGTAATAAAACTTTGCCTTTGTATTTTCTTCTAGGAGTTTTGTAATGTTAGATCTTATGTTTATGTCTTTAATCTATTTTGAGCTAATTTTTGTGTATGGTGTAAAATAAAGGTCCTCCTTCATTCTTTTGCATGTGAATATCCAGTTTCCCAGCACCCATTTGTGGCAGAGAACGTTCTTTCTCCATTGAGTAGTCTTGGTACCCTTGTTGAGGATCATTTGACATATACACAAGGGTATATTTCTAGGATTTATATTCTATTTCATTTGTCTGTTTTCTTTATGTCAGTACCACACTGTTTTGATTGCTGTAGCTTTATAAATATATCTTTTGAAGTCAGGAAGTTTGAGTCCTCTAAATTTATATCTTTTCAGAATCATTTGGTTTTATTTTGGGCCTCTTAAGAGTCCTTATGAATTTTAATATGGCTTTTTCTATTTCTGCAAAAAATGCCATTGGGAGTTTGATAGACATTGCATTGAATCTGTAGATTACTTTGGGGACTATATGGATATCTTAACAATAGTAAGTCTTTTAATTCATGAACATGGGATTTCTTGCCATTTATTTGAGACTTTGAATTTCTTCTAACAATGTTTTGTGTATAACAGGTGTTTTAATTCTTTATTTACAAATTTTATCATCTTTGTTATTTCTGAGTCATTACTGTTTTCTCCTTAGAGGTTGTATTTTCCTATTTCTTTACATGCCTGGATAATTTTTGCTTAGATGCCAGAAATTGTATGTTTTAAATTGGAGCTGGATTTTCTTTGTATTCTTTTAAATATTTTTGAGCTGTGTTCAGGGACACAGTTAAATAATTTGAAACAGTTTAATCTTCAAGGTTTGCTTGATAAACATTGTTAGGTGAGATCTGAGCATCCTTTAGTATAAGGCTAATTTGGCCCTACTACTGAAAAATATCATTTTAAATATCTAGATGTTATGTGTTATTATAGTTTCTGTGTTTTAACTGTGAATTTTCACCACCCCTATATGAGCTTTTGTAATTTTTGTTCTGCCTACTTCTTCCTGGTGATTTTTTACCCCTGACTTCATGCTAGTTTTCCTACCCATACTTGCTGGTCAGGACTCAGCTGAAGAAGGGGGAATCCTTTGCAGAATTCTGAACTTTTCTTTGCAGCTCTCTTTCTGGTACTTTGCCCGGGAACTTCAGCTACCTTAGTGCCTTGAATTCTCAAATCTGTCTTCTCAGTTTGGGAAGACTTGCATGCTTCCTCCTCCTAGCACTGATCCTAGAAACTCTTTTAGACAGCATCCTTGGACAATCATAGGGCTGACTTTTTTGTTTCCACTCTTTTAGGGATCACTGTTCTGGCTATTGTTCTGCCTGAAAAATGTTTCACATATGTTGTCCATTTTTTTAGTTTTGTAAGGTAGGAATATTAATTTGGTTTCAATTATTCTGTCATGCCTAAATAGTAGAATTCTTTTATATTGAATTTTAAAGCAATAATCTAAATTAAAAATATTAGAAACATAATTTTTACCATAATTACAATTAAATTCCCCCCGCCTTTTTTTTTTTGGTACTAGGATTGAACCCAGGGATGCTTTACCATTGAGCTAAGTCTCCAGCCCTTTTTATTTTTTTATTTTGAGACAGGTTATCACCAAGTTGTTTACAGCCTCCCTAAATTGTTGAGGCTCGCTTCGAACTTGCAGTTCTCTTGCCTCAGTCTCCTGAGTCGTTGGGATTACTGGCATGTGCCACTATGCCTTGGTAAATCCCTTGGTTTTAGAGTGCATTAGTATGGCATGCCTGGAACCAGAGCTTTGATTGATTGAATATGTTTTTGGTTATCTTCACCATTCCTGTTTCACTTGAAACAAATGTAGGCAAATATGATGAGTTACAATGTAAGCAGCTAATTTCTTTTTCTTGTTTTATAAACCCAGTTCTTACTGACAGTATGTGTATAAAATATGTCTAGATAATTTCCAAGGAAGACTAATGAATAATGTTTATTTCCCTAAGGGTATAATAATTCACTTATTGTCATTAGAAAATATTTGTAACACTGCCTGAAAAAACTACTTGACTGGAAAATAATCTTTTATGTTTTGGTTGTTCAATTTAACTTAACCTTGGGAATAAGAGATATTAAGGACTGTTAAAAGTCTTTGTGAGCAAAATGGGCTTATCTATATTCTCATTATAGGTAATTGGAATGACCTTTAGCTTTTCTTCTGATGGAGATAGATGGATTATGTGAAATGGTAAAATTAAACCCCAAGGCTAATTTTCTTGTGCCAGTCCTATACTTCTACTGCAAACACTAAATGAAAAAATTAACTTAATTATAAGAGGAAGGCTTTGTGTATATTATTTTGACAGTTTGAATTTAGACAATTAACATGAAAAAGGAGGTATTTTAAAACTGAAAGTTTATCATAATTATTTTTTCTTTGAATGTGATTTCAGACTAAAAACCAAGTTGCAAGAATAATACAAAGAATTTCTGTAAACCCTTTGCCCAGATTACTCAAATATTAACATTTAACCATATTTACTTTATCCTTCTCTCTTTACACACCTCCCTCTCTGTCTCTCTCCCGCCCTCCCCCTCTCCCTCTCCCTCTGTCTCAGTCAGTTGAGTTATAATATTCCCTTACCTTTAATAGCTTAAGTTTTTATTTCCATAAAACAGGATCATTGTTGTTACTAATTTCTAGTTTTATTGCATTGGAATTATAAAAGATAATTGATATGATTTCAGTTTTTAAAAATCTTTTGAGACTTGTTTTGTCGTCTATCATTTAATCTATTCTGGAGAATGTTCTTTATGCTTTTGAGAAAAATGTGTATTTGGCAATGGTTTGGTGGAATGTTCTGTAGATATTTGTTAGTTTGGTTTAGGGTACAATTTAACTCAGCTGTTTCTTTGTTGATTTTCTGCCTGGATGATCTGTCCATTGCTGAAAGTGTAGTGTTAAGGTTCCCAACTGTTATTGTATTGGAGTTTTTCTCTTTAGGTCTTTTAATATATATTTTAAAATTTATTTGGGTGCTCATATATTGGGTACATATATATTTAGAATTATTTCTTGCTAAATTGACCCCATTATCATTATATAATGACCTTTTTTGTCTGTCTTTAGGGCTTTCATTTGGATTCCATTTGCATGAAATATCCTATTCCATTTCTTCACTTTCAGTCTATGTGGGTCTTTAGAGGTGAATTTCTTGTAAGTAACATATATTTGAGTCTTGTTTTTTAATCTGTGTCATTTATTTCTTTATTTTATGATGCTGTGGATTGAACTCAGGACATGACACATACTAGGCAAGTGCTATACCACTAAACTACAACTTCACTCCACACTTTTATGTCTTTTAATTGGAGAATTTAATGCATATAATTCAAGGTAGTTATTGATAGGTTAGGTCTTACTACAGCCATTATGGAACTTGTTTTCTAGTTTATTGTAGTGCCTTCCTTTCTTTTTCTTTTGCAGTCTCCTTTGTATTTACATGATTTGCTCTAGTAGTATGTATTGATACAAGCTATTTTGAAATGATAGCAAGTTAATATGATCATAAAATTAAGAACAAATAGAAGAACAAGAGAAATTATACTATAAGAAAATTCTACACTTGTACTCTAAATTTTTGTTTTCTTGTAATAAAATCTTTCCCTTAATATGTATGTATGCACATATATACTACACTTTGAATTTCATAGATCCCATTTTGCATTTTTCTGTATTGTCCATTTTTAGCATATTAATGTAATTATTCTCAATTGTTTTGTTAGTCTTCATGCTAAAATAGTAATGGTTCATGTACCATGCTTATTGAGCATTCTGAATTTGTTTATATAATTATTCTTAACAATGAGTTTTATATCTAAGATCATACTCCTACATAAATGCAGTAGAAACATGAAAATCAGGAAATTAACACTAATATAATACTATTTCGAATCTATAGATATTCACATTTCACCATCCTTCATAGCAAAAGAAAATCCAGGATCACATACTGCATTTAGTTATGTCTCTCTATTTTCCTTTTGTAACAGTTCTTGAACCTATATTTATATTTCACGATATTGACATTTTTTTAAGTGCTGAGGCCAGTTTTTTTGTGTAACATCCTTCAATATGAGTTTGATTTTTTTTTCCTCCCTCATGATTAGATACAGGTTGTGTACTTTTGGCAGAAACACCTCAGATATGTTACTTTATACTGCCTTATATTAGGAAGCAAATGCTGTAATTTCTCCTTTTACTGGTAATGATAGAGAAACTTGGTAGATATTTCCTTGTGATAACTTCACTATTTTACTCTTTGTAAAGTAAAACTTTTTACTAAGTACTTAGTGGAGAGGTACTTTTGAGTTTATGTAAATATCCTGTTACTCTCAAATTTACCCATTAGTTTTAATATCCATTGATGGTTGTGTATTGTGTGAATTGGTTATCTCGAGATGGTTGCTAAATGATGTGTTTTTTTTTTCAGTTCTCTTAATATTTTCTATTTATTAGATGGCTTCTTGTAATGAAGAAAACCTTCCCTTTAGTATGTATATATTTATTTATTCATATCAGTATGCAGTGATAGATTGATATTTTAAACTTTTGCCAATGTTCCTATAATTCTTTGAGCATTTTCTTACTTTCTGACCTAAAACCTGTACTGTCTCTTCTCTAGCCCTGTAATCAGACATTTCTTTAAGGAGTGTGGATTCCTTTTACTATGGAATAGTTCTAGAGATCTGGTTGCTAGGTGTGTTTATTGCTAGTGAAGAGTCATTGCTTCTAGGCCCTCTCAGTGAACATAGTTAAGAGTGTGTGTGTGTGTGTGTGTGTGTGTGTGTTTTTTGGTACTGGGGATTCAACCCAGGGACACTCATTCACTGAATCACATTCCCAGCCCTTTTTATATTTTATTTTGAGACGGGATCTTGCTAAGTTGCTTAGGGCCTTGCTAAGTTGATGAGATCCTCCTGCCTCAGCCTTCAGAGCTTCTGGGATTATAGGCATATGCCATTGTGGCCAGCTAAATGTGTATGTTTAAGTATATATGTGGGGGATATATGTAACATATCTTAATTTTCAGAAAGGGTTATTTATTTAACTGGCATCATGGCTACCAAAAATAAAGTGAATATAGTCTTTGGCTATATGACCAACTAGTCATGTCTTTATTAAAAGAAGTTGTGGCATACACCTGGAATCCTAGCAGCTCAGGAAACTGAGGCAGAAGCATTGCAATCTTGAGGCCAGTCTCTGCAATTTAGTGACCTGTTTCAAAAAAAAGCAGGGGTTGAGTGGTAGAAGTGCCATTGGGTTTTTTTCACATGACTTGTTGGTCATTTGTATTATCTTCTTTTGAGAAATGTCTGTTCAGATCATTTGTCCATTTTAAAATTTGATGCGTTTTTTTTTAAAAACTGTTTGAATTCCCTATATATTCTTGATATTCCTTGTTAGATGTATAATTCACAAATATTTTCTCCCATTCTGTAGGTTGTGTCTTCATTTTTTATTATTTACTCTAAAGAAGATTTTTTTTGTTTGTTTGATGGAGCCCCATTTATCGATTTTTGCTTTAGTGTCAGTTTTTATGCTAGCACCATGCTATTTTGATTACTATAGCTTTGTAGTATGTTTTGAAATCAAGTATTATGATGCCTATAGTTCCCTCCCCCCCCAGGTGGTCAGTATTGCTTTGGGTTCTTTTGTGGTTTCAAACAAATTTTAGGAGTGTTTTTTTTCTATTCTGTGAATTATGTCATTTCCGTTTTGATAGGAGTTTCATTGAATCTAAGATCACTTTGAGCAGTGTGGACATTTTAACCGCATTAATTCTAGTAGTCCATGGGTCATCTGTCTGTCTGTCTGTTTGTTTGGTTCTTTCTTTCTCTTTCTTTCCTTTTTCAATTTCTTTCATCAGTGTTTTATAGTTTTTTTGGGGGGTGGGGTATTGAGGATTGAACCCAGGAGTGCTTAACCACTGAGCCATATCCCAAATCCCCTGTATTTTATTTAAAGAAAGGGTCTTGCTGAGTTGCTAAGTGTCTTGCTAAGTTGCTGAGACTGGCTTTGAAATTGCAGTCCTCCTTCCTCAGCCTCCTAAGCTGCTGGCATTACAGGTGTGCACCCCCATGCCCGACCTTATAGTTTTAATTGTAGTGTTCTTTTGCTTCTGTAGTTAAATTTATTCCTATTTTTAGTAGCTATTGTAAACGGGACTCCTTTCTTGATTTCTTTTTCTGCTAGTTCATTTGGTGTATCAGAATTACTCCTTTTTTTATATCAATCTTATATCCTACATCTTCACTGAATTGGTTTATCAGTTCTAGCTGAAAGCAGGAAACAGAATGAGGCAAGAGAACAAAAGAGCTTTCTCCAACTGAAAGTTCTGTTTAACACTTGTCCTTGTTTTGGAACCAGAACAAAGTCAACAAAGTTGTGACTATACCTACCTGTTAGAAATGTTAGAAAAGATTTATATTTGGGGCAATAATGTGCTATGTGTGTATGTGTGGGTGGATGCTGTTATTGAACCCAGGGTCACTACCACTGAGTTATATCCTGACCCTTTTTAATTTTGAGACAGATTATCTCCAAATTGCTCAGATTGGCCTTGAACTTGCAATTCTCTTGCCCTAACCTCTCAAATAGCTGATGTGCCAACATTTTTGACTGAAAAAGAGGAAGGTGGAATAGTGTGAGTTAATTAGCAGTCTGCCACGCCAACCAAGTTGCTAATCAGATACACAGGAAGAAAGCTGGAGTATGGCTCAGTGGTAGAAAGTTTGCCTCACATGTATGAGGCCCTGGGTTCGATCCCCAGCATCTCTCTTACCCACACACAAAGAAAAGAAAGACAGAAAAAAAGGGGAAAAAAAAACAAAACAAGTTGATGTTTGTAACATGTAAGAGCTCAGGGAATGTAGCACTCCTGAGCCTTTCTTGACAAATATTACTTACCATAAGTAGTAGTAATGTACTATATATCAAAGAAGCTAAAAGACAAGATTTGGAAAGTTTTTACCAAAAGGAAATGGTAAATGTTTGAGGAGATAGATATGCTTAACATGATTTGAACATGACACATGCGTACATGTATTGAAATATCACATGAAATCCCACAAATATGTATACTTTGTCAATTAAAAAAACTAAAAAAGAATGATGTTTAATGATTAAATCAAGTCAACCTCAAATAAATAAAGAATAAACAGTAATAATTTCAGGCTTAGTGAAGCCATTGTAAAATAATCAGTGGTGAAGGTCTGAGCTTGTAGCTCAGCGGTAGAATGCTTGCCTAGAATGTATGAGTCACTGGATTTGATCCTTAGTACCACATAAAAATAAATAAATAAAATAAAGGTATTGTGTCCATCTACAACTAAAAAAAATTATATTAAAAAAATCAGAACTGAGTCCCATTTAAATGTGGAAGAAAACTGAACAACTTTGAGAATGTTGATTGTAGAATTAAATCTCTCTTTTTTTGGTGCTGCGGATCGAACCCAGGGCCTCATGCATGCCAGGCAAATACTCTACCCATGAACCACATCCCCACCCTGAGAATTAAATCTTAATACTACTAAGTGTTCAAGATTTATAAGCAATAATTAGGTCTTTGGAGGAAGTATAAACTTGTTTATTATGTCATTTTCATAGCAGGGAATCATTAGGCATAATAAAATGTTGAAATGTAGCAAAAAGTTGAAATCATTGTGGATTTATTAAAGAATGATTTTTAAAACCTTTATTTATTTTTAATTAGTTAGGGGTCTCACTGTTTTGCCCATTCTGGCCCTGAACTCCTTAATTCAAGCTTCCTAGGTAGCTGGGACTACAGGCATGTCCCTCCCCACCCAACTTTAAAGGATGAGTTTTGTCACTCTGTTTTTTAATGCTAGAAAGATCTTTGAAGAGTTAAATACCTCTTGTGGTAAAACATCTAAAAGTTCCTGAGTTCTTTCAGTTTTTCTTTTCTTTTCTGTAGAGTTCATGGAAATTTTTTTTTAATTTAATAAAAAGTATACGTGCTTATTTTAATAAATTAAAGCTATTTGAGCGAATGTAGAAAACCTGATTGTTTTTCTCTCCATTTTCCATTCTCACCCATCATTCCTCCCTTACCCCTTTAAAGATTTGCAGAGGAATATCCATCCAGTCTGTTCTCTGCTTAAAGAAGTTAATAAGGATTTGTGTGTTTATTTTATAAAAATATCATATTCTTCATTGTTCTGTACCTTTAAAAAACATCTCTTATACTCCTATTAGTTATTTTTTCCATTTGCTGGCAGTTCTGCAATAAGCAGCTTTGTACAGGTATACCAAGAGTTAAATGCATTTCTCTAGTGTTAAGGATGAAAGATATAATCATTTAAAATTCTGATAGTTAATGTTAAGGTTCCCTTTTAAAAAGCTGTTCTAGGGCCTGGCATTGTGGCTCAGTGGCAGAGCACTTGCCTAGCATGTGTGAGGCACTGGGTTCAATCCTCAGCACCACATACAAATAAATGAGTAAAATAAAGATCCATCAATATAAAAAATAATAATAATAAAAAGCTGTACTAGTAGAAATAGTTCTTGGCATAAAGAAAAAACTAGCTCATAAATACTACTAATACTACTACACTATTATTACTTTTAAATAAAAGTGCACATTTTGGCTGATCATAGTGGTGCATGCCTATAATCCCAGTGGATTGGGAGGCTGAGGCAGGAGGATAGTTGAGTTCAAAGCCAGCCTCAGCAAAAGTGAGGTGTTAGGCAGCTCAGTGAGACCCTGTCTCTAAATAAACTATAAAAGAGGGCTGGGGATGTGGCTCAGTGATTGAATGTTCAATCCCTGGTATCCAAAACAAAAGAAATAAACAAAAAAAAACCCCAAAACACCAAACCCCACATTTCTTCCATACTTAATAGCACTGGATTTAAAATTTTGCCAACCTTATGATAAAGACCTAATTATTTTTATTATATATGTCTTTGAATACTAGTGAAGCTGAGCTGTCAACGCCCCCCACCCCCTTCCATTTTTTAGGCTTTTAATGTCTTCCTTTGTGAATTGTCTGTTGTATATCCCTTTGCTAGTTTTCTGTTAAGCTTATAATTTTCTTATTTATTTGTAGGAGTTTTTAAAATAATTTGGATAGCAATCCTTTGTTTTCAGTTGCAGGCCTTTTGCCCATTTGATTTGTCTTTCAACATTGTTTATAATATTTTTGAAAGAAGTACTACATTTTGATGTTGTCTCTGAGGAGATTTACATAAATTACCTTTAAAAAATAAGATTTGTTCCATTTGGTCTAAGTTTCTATTATTTTAAATTCCTTATATGTAACATGAATTTATCTAATATTAATATTCTTGAGTGTGTCAGTAAAAGTATAGAGAGGAACTCTTGTACATTATTGGAGTTGTTGCTTGTTTAATCTTAATTGAGTTGTGAAATACTTGGCCTAGATGTACTGGTGAGAAACTGAGGCCCAGTGAACTTACTAACTTATTCAGGAGCATACAGTTCTTAGTATCAGAACTTGGATCTAGAACTCATTTCTCCTTATTCTTAGTTATTGCTTTTTCCTCTCTCTACTTTCTCTATTGCATATTATAGAGTACTACATAGTGAGACACAGAGGAAGAATGATGCCCCCTGTTTTCTTCAAGGGTATTTACATATTACTTAGCATGTCTAAGGACCCTGGTTTGAGCCTCAGCACTGCAAAAAAAAAAAAAGTGTTTACCATATGATCAAGTGACCTGTGTGGCTGGGTTTTTGTTGTTGTTGTTTTGCATTTTTAGTTAAATGAAAATTTTTTTTAGTTTAGATAAATACCAAAAGAGAGACATCAGGCTGCAGCAGTTTTTATTCCATTGTGTACTTGTTAAGGAAGCTTTATATTGGAAGAAGTAAAGTGGGATGAGTAGAGAAAAGAACAATGAGAATAATGGGAGTGAGTGGGAATAAAGTGTTTTGTAAGGATAGTGATAGTCATCATGGAACAAATAAATTTGTTTCAGAATGAGGGAGGTACATTGTAAAATTATATAGTATATGATAGAGTAAGTTTTGATAACATCAGGGATAATTAAAAACCTGACAATTTTTTTTACTACATCTGTACAGAGAACACTCTTGGACATTATTATATTTGATAGAATCTAGAAAGGTAGACTTCATATATTATTTTGTAATAATCATTTTTTTCCTCCAATATGGTCTTTGGCATCATAAGTGCATTCTTTGTGGAAATTTATATACTAAGGAGTAAATCCAGATATTTTGATAGGTATGATGATTAAATTAGTATAAAGGAGAGAATTGCACAAAGTAACTCCCTATAGCAAGATTTAAGTATCATACGTACAGTTAGCCCTTTGGTTTTAGAATTGGATTATTTCCATATTGTAACACACATTCTTAGATCAGATGAGTTCTAAAAAAAAAAAAAAAAAAATTTACATTCTGTATCAAGCTACCCAGTACAACTTTTTTTTTTTTTTTTTTTTTTTTTTTTTTTTTTATGGTTCTGGGGATTGAACCCAGGGCCTTGTGCATGAAAGGCAAGGACTCTACTAACTTAACTATATCCCAGCCCCCAGTACAACTTTTTTGTGCTGCATTTCCCTCTGTATATTAACTTTAATGTCACAATTTAACATGAAAAAAATTGTATAACATAACATATCCTGACAATAGAGACTATAAAACTATATATTCCTGTGCTGTTATTGAATCAAAGAAATTGGAAAGGCTTTAGTAATAGTCTTTATATCCACAAAAGCATTTGTTGGTATATCAATCTTATTTATACTAGTGTAAAATTATTTATTTTTATTTTTGTTTAATGTTTACTTGTGAAATTTAGGTGTCTGCGTGTGTTTTGTCAGATGTCTGATTCAGAAACCTATCTTAGCATGCTGTAAAACCTGTTTTAAAAATAGGTAAGAGCCACTTGGTGTCACTGAAAGGTTGTTGACACAATGGAAAAACTATTAAATGAGTTTGCAGAGCACCTCATTACTGAAGAAAGGGGTTTTTAAATTGGAAAATTGAATTTTTGTTTCTGTAGATCCACATAAATATAATTAAAAATATACAGGACACTTTATATATCTAAATATTGTTAGATCTTTGAAATTTATTTCTGAGTATAAGTTGGTGTAAACCAAAATGTATTTTTAAAAAATTGGCTTTAAAATTGTCTTGTTTTGAGGCAGGCAATTTTTTTTTTCATTTTTATTGAAGATTTTCCTTTTCTTTTTGTTTTAATACTATTGTTCATATGGAAACTTTTAAATATTCCCTATATATAATATCTCATAAACTTAATAGATTGGGTGATTAAAAACCCTTTTACATTTTTTATATGAAATGTATTCTATATTCTTGGGGAATTAGGAGAGGGGATTTTTGTCCTGGTAGATAATCTGGAAATTTGTTTTCAATAAAGATTGGCTAAAGTGAAAGGAAGTAAATAAATATTCTCGTATTTTTGTACCATTTATTATAGTTTGGGGGGATGTCACAATGGGCAAAAGGTGCAACATCTGCAGTTGAGGGGAGAGATAAAAAATGTTCATGAGCTTCTGCCCTAATCAATGTTTTATTCACTCAAATCACTCAATACAATTTCACTCTATAGGTTCTTAATCAAGAAAACGACAATCCTAATGCTAGGCACTGCAATAGACATAATCAATTCACAGTAGACAATTCTAGATTAATTAATTCACAGCAAACAATTCTAGATTAATTCTAAGCACTACAGACACACTTAATCATGACAGGCTAATGACAGACATTCCCTCTGTGTGCTAAGTTCAAATGTCAGATCAAAAGTCTCAAGCCTTAGGCTTTAAGTCCAGCAGATGCACACTCACTCAGACCCAAGTGATCCGGTCCAGAACCAAGGCAGGCTTCTTCTGGTGTGGAGTGGAAGGCTGGTTGAGGAGAGGGTCATAGGGAGGAGTTGGGGCTTTCACCAGGGTCAAGATGTTGCTGTAGAGTTTGAGAGCATTGAGGAAAATGCAGAGGATCAGCACTGATGAAAAGTATTGGGATGTCAGTCCAGGTCCTCATTAGGCTCTCAGCGTGAAGGCATCATTGTCATCTGGCTGACTGTCTGTCCATTTGCTTTATTATTTATACTAAATTTGGGGGCTTTTGACCCCCCCCCCCCTTCAGTCTTTATCAGCTGCCACCTGAGCTCTCAGTGACATCATCTACCGTGGGGTTAAAACATCTGGTCTGGTGGTCCCCACCTGGATCTTTTCACTTTTCTCTCATACCTGCCTTTTCCTAGTTTGTGCCTGAGGGCCATACTGGAGGCTCTGTTAGGTGTGCCTGGTGAGACTGCTGGTTTCAAACTGGAGTTTTAAAATGGAGTTGCTTAGGCTCAGGCCTAAGGCCATCCTCACAGGGGAGGAGGTCACCATTGTCTTGACAAATGTAATGAGGATATGAATAATATTGTAATGAACCATCCTTTAACAGAATCAAATTGATTAAATGAGTTATCTCCAAAACCTTCTAGAAGAGAAAAACCAAAATGGGAGATTTTAAGTCGGTAAAGGAAAGCTTCCTTAAAAAATCCTTGTGAGAGAAATGAAGGTAGCTACACCTAACCAAGAAACTTCAGATGAGGTGAACTTTGAAATCTAAATAATTCATGTGTATGTCATTGAGAATTGACATTGTGATCTTATGATAATGAGGGAGCTATTTTTATTTTCAGTGTCAACAAAAACTTATTATTCAGTGTATTCCTGCTCTCAGTTATTTTCCATGTTTTAAAAAAGAAATATAGGGGCTGGGGATGTGGCTCAAGCGGTAGCGCGCTCTCCTGGCATGCGTGCGGCCCGGGTTCGAGCCTCAGCACCACATACAAACAAAGATGTTGTGTCCGCCAAAAAATATTAAAAATTCTCTCTCTCTCTCTCTCTCTCTCTCTCTCTCTCTTTTTAAAAAAAATAAATAAATACTTCCCAGTATTTATATGGATTGGGGAATTTTTTAAATACAAAAGCTAATTATAAAAATACTTACAATTGGGTAATCTGTATGTTCTGGATTGTGGTAGGCATTTTATGTACATTGTTTATTGCTCACAAAACTTTATAAGACGTAAAGAACATGTATTTCCATTTTGAAAGTGAAAGAAACTGAGGTTCAGAGAGATTCAATGACTTCTTCAGTATTAGATAATGAATAATGGACCTGATACTTGAATCTTGGTCTTTTGATTCTGTGATCCTTTTCTTTCCATTATATCAGGGTATTTGGCAGGAATTTCAAAACGGTTTGCTTGGCTTGGATTTTTTTTTTTTTCTAACTTTGCTTAGATTTGATCTGTTAAAGATAGAATCAATATCTTAGGAAAGGTAATAAAATAATGTGGTCTATAACACTTATAAGAAAAATATAAGAATTAAGTAAATTCTGCTTTAAATTTTAGGTGTTGATCATCTGACATTTGAACTTTTTTTCTGTGTGTAGGAAGTACTGAGGATTGAGGGGGCTCTACAACTGAGCTAGACTCAGCCCTTTTTATTTTGAGACAGGGTCTTGCCAAAGTTGTTGAGGCTGGCCTTGAATATGAGACCCACCTACCTCCTCCTCTGGAGTAGCTGGATTACTGGCAAGTAGCACAGAACCTGGCCTGACATCTGAATTTGATAATACTTTTCATTATGTTTGAATCCTAATATGTTAAAGAAGCATACATGGTCCCAAGAATGGTATATAAAATCTGTGATATTTTGGTATACTGTGGCAAACTATACAGTAGCATTTCTATAGTAGCAGATCTGTACGGGCTCAACAGGGTCCCTCACTCCCATGATTTCCCTGAGAGCTTGTGTGGTTTTGGATGATCTAGCTTTTGCAATAAGTGCTAGGCCAGTATCTGCTTCTTTTGAACCTGTTTTTAGCTTATCCTTAACATCATAAAAAGAGGTGCTGTACATGCCAGTGTCATCTTATGACTAGAGTAGTATTCTAGAGTTAACTGGAATCAGTTTGAAATTTCCTCAAAGGTTAAGGAATTATTGCATTTACTACATAATACTGTTTTAGAAAAATACAAGAAAGATACTTTTGAGATGTTCTGTGGTAAATTTCTAAATATAGCAAACTATGTTATCTGGGAAAACTTTAATGTTTGTTATTCCTTTATAAATAACTCTATATTGGCATAGTATTTAACATAAATTTTAAACTTTTTTGGTTTAAAATTTAATTTTAGTTCAATTTTGTGATTACTGATTATCAAAGAAAATAAAATATGATTATAAATATTAGCATCTTTATAAATCCATCTTTCAACAACAATAATTTCTAGTTCCTTGACAGAAACTATAGTAAAACTTATCTATTACTGAGTGAATGAATTGATTTCTATTATAGGTGAATTTGTGAATGAAGAATTTCCAGTAAAACCTGGGAAATTCTGAAATTTATTTCAAAGGTTTATTTTTCTTAAAAACCAATTCAACCTATTATTAAAGGACATTGAAGATTGTGTATTCATGCAAAAGAACCTTTTATTATGACAACTGATTTTTGTTTACTTAAGAGAAGCTGTTGCTAAAATAGTAATGAGGAAGGGTGTAATCTAAGTATAGTCATACACCCCTTGCTCTGCAAGTAACCAGAGTCCTGCGTATGCAAGTTGTTCAGGCTTCTTTTGGAATGTGGAAGTAAAATCATTTGCATATTTTTCTCTCTTGTACAGCTTAAAATGACGAATGTGTAATTTCAGTGGAATAAATGGCGTCCAAAGTCACAGATGCTATAGTCTGGTATCAAAAGAAGGTAAGTTGATAGTCAAATCTTTTAACCTTTTAATTGTTTTCATTCCAAAAATTTATGTTTATTTTATGATATAGATTTCATGTCAGATATTACCTAAAATAATGACCAAATAGATGTTAGGATTTTGAATGGAAGGGAAGATTATTTTGGTTGTCCTTGTGCTTATTTTACTTCTAAATAAATTAGATGATGCCTAAAAATATTTTTCTCCACATTTTACTCCACATTATCAAAGTAGCTAGAACTAATTACTATGAATTCAATATAAACCAAATCTCCAGGATTATGCATATAATTAGAATTATATTAAAATATCTCGTTTTTATATTTTTTCAGGTGAAAGCTAGGATAGCACAACTATTATAATTTTATTACTATTTTATGTCAAGAGTTTAGTTTTCAGTATGTGTTCACTGTAAATTATAGTTCAACAGCTGATTTTTTTCAGTAAAAAAAGCTATTGAGGGTTGTATTTTCCAAACTGAAGCATTGAAATGTTTATTTTGATGTTTCAGAATTAGTTTTCATAATTACTTAATATGCTGTGTCATTCTATATATTTCAAAATAAGTTTATCAATGTAATGTTTTGTTTATAAAGTCCCAAAGAAAAATGGAGCTCTTTTGAAAATACAGTAGTAGAAACAGTAGATTCTTTACTCTTAGAGTGTTTATATTCCTTAAAATGTATGTTGTTTTTTGAATTATGTTTGTTTTCACATCTTAAAATCTTTTTGATGCATTATTTCAGATTTTTGTTAACAAAATATAATTATACATTTAAAGCTTTTTCCCTGTGAGGGAAATTAGACAATTTTTAAATTTAGTTGAATTGAAAGTAAGTGGTAATGAAAATATTTTAAAGATTAGACAAACCTAAGAATATAGTCTGTCTTTGGATATGTTATCAGTGCTTTCACTTAAGTAAGCAGTAAATTGAAAGTATTGATTCTGACGTATGATTAATCCAGCCCTTGTGGTTCTGTATTAATGTCGTGTCAGCTTTTAAATTTCCAGTCAGTCAGTTTGCTAAAGAGATAAATAAAAGAAAAAAATTAAAAATTTTACATTTATCTTTGAGTTTTTCTCTTTCCTAATTTCTACCTACAGAAGTAATGTTTTTAAAAACATTTTGTCTATCTGGATTTTTATGTTAAATATTTAAAACTTTATTGAAGGCCATTTATAGAACATACTTACCTGGCTGACATTTCTTGGGTTTGGAGGGTTTGAAATATTATACTCACATACGTTAGCACAGTAATGCCTTTCTTACTCGAGAGTCATTTACCTAGCAGCATATTTTCTAGAGCAATCATAACAAATATCACAAAATATACCAGCAAATATCCTCACATTTTTAAAAAAATATTTTTTAGTTATCAGTGGACCTTTATTTTATTTATTTATATGCGGTGCTGAGAATCTAACCCAGTGCCTCACACATGCTAGTCAAGAACTCTACCACTGAGCCAAAACCCTGGCCTCGTATCCTCACATATGTAGGTAGTTACCAGAACTAGTAGCTAGATTTCATCTGTTCTATTTTTTTTCTTTTGCTTTTAAATTTGGTTTACTTGAAGAATTGCACATGAATGCTTTGAAAGATTATTGTTTCAAGGCTTATTGGAAAAAAATAAATAACAAGCCCCAATACTATATATAGTACCTTTCCCTACCCTTGCCGGTCTCTGATTTCTGTTCCCCATGGCAATCATTTGAAATTCCTGATAGCTCAGTATTTCTCAAACCAAAATCCTGTCATTTCTCATTTCTAGTAGGGGATTGAGAAGAGAGGGATTGCAAATATGGGGCATGGAATTTTGGTTTTCATAGTTACTTTGAGGGTAATATTAGCATTTGTGGCTAGCAGTCAGATACTAAATGTCATGCAGTTCCTGGAATTAAGGTCTGTAACCTTTTTTCTGTGAAGGCCTACCTAGTAACTGTTTTAGGTTTTGAAGTTTGTAAACACTCTGTTTACAAATAATCAACTCTACTTTTTAGTACAAAATCGGCCATAGACAGTGTGTAAAATGAATCACATGGCTGTATTCTCATAAAACTTAATTTACAGAAACAGACAAAAGAGTTATATTTCCTAAGTTGCTAACTTCTGTTCTATGACAGCCACATGTAACAAAGAATTGTGCAAAATGCAATAGTGTCCTGTTGAATAACATTGATGGTTTTTTATTGTAGTTATAATTTTAAACATCCCTACCTTTTCTTTTCTTGGTCATTTCATAGTAGGTGTTAGTTGTTGATTTCTTTCTGATCTTATGATAAGGATTTAGCTTTTTAAAATAAACTTCCCCAAATATGATATGTCAAGAGCTTTATAATGTTTTGAACAACCAATAAAAAAAAATAAAATAAAAAAAATAAATAAATAAAATAAAATAAACTTCCCCAAAAGCCGCCATCTCCTCCATCCTCTCAATGACTAAAAAGTTTGGTTAAATCAGTGTTCACTGTTTACATTATTATGTTTGTGTGTGTATCATTTAGAACTGTATCCTGTAGTGTATTGTGATAATAAATTCAGTCTGCTACCTTTTTTTTGGCTTGGTTTTTTGAATTCTTCAAATCTCTGATAAAACTGTCAAACTTCTTTTGTTGTAGTCAGTCACATTCAGGTATTCTCTGAGTTCTTTTTTCCCTTTCTTGTGAACAGTCCTCCTAGAACTGTTTTTCCTCCTGTGTTCTACTGGATGGATTGTTCTCACGTTTTGCCTAAGGTTTTCTATCTTGGTGTTTTCTTTTGCCATTAGCTTGAGAGTTCCTCTTATTGTTCTTAGGTTATATAGATTTGCTTTTCTCTCAAGCTTATTAAAAATTCTTTTAAAACGTATTTATGTGTCAGTGAAAAGAAGGCTTAAGTCCGGAAAATGATATTTGCTGACTTTTTAACCTTAGGCAAATAATTGCATTTATCTGAACTTCAATTTCTATTTCTGTCCATTTACTAGATAATGGCCTATAACCTCTTTTCAATCATGGGTCCTTTTGTGATGAAAGCTGAGGACCTCATTTTGAGAAAAATGTATGTGATGTTCACACCACAGATTGTCACCTGTGATTTGGAACTTAGGTTAAGATGTCCTGGATTACAATATTTAAAAAATTTTAGTAATTAAAAAAAAAGTTTTAGGGTTTTTTAATTTTGTGACTATCACCATTCAGTAGTACCTATCCTATACTGGATAGTATCATTATAAATAAAAATGAAGAAACATTCACCTTCATTTTCTTGAATATTTGTTTGACTTACTTTGGAGTTACCTTTCTCTACTAGAGAATGGTGACATTTTCATATTTTTCTTTTGAGTACTGATTACTCGTTAGTCCCCAAAGCCTTTACTTGTAGACTCTTTTGAACAATGAACTCTGATATTAGATATGAAATTTCTGGAGAAAATAAAAATAAATTATTTTAAATTGTACATATGTATTAGCTAGTCGTGGTGGCACACATATGTTAATCCCAATGGCTCAGAAGGCTGAGATAGGAGGATCACAAGTTTGAGGCCATTCTCAGCAATTTAGTGAGGCCCTAAAGAATTTAGCAAGACCCTGTATCATGTGTGCACACACACGTGTATAAAGAAAAATAATCATAAAAATAAAATGTATATAGTATATAAAAGTTCAATTTAAGTATAAGGTATTTTTAATAAATTATTCTATGCATGGTTTGAGATTTTTGAAGGCTCTTAACTAATTTTAAACATAATTGTATACTATTATAGCCAACATAATCATGAATAACTTGGAAGTTCCTATTGTTACAAAGTAATTTTCATTTATTATCTTGGAGGAGTAGTCATGTGATAGGAATGGTAACAGGAGAAATTAGGATTGTTTTTGGTTAATTATAGGCTGTTGAGTGTTTTTTATAACAAAATACTCTGCTTTTGTATTTCTAGTTTATCATTTTTTTTTTCTTTTTTGGGGGATGGGTACTGGAATTAAATCCAGGGGTGCTTAATCATAAGCTACTCTCCTACTTTTGTTTCTTATTTTGAGACAGGACCTCGATAAGTTGCTTAGAACCTTGCTAAGTTGCTGAGGGGGGCTTTGAATTTGAGATCCACCTGTTTTAGGCTCCCTAGCCACTGGGATTACAGGCAAGATAATCTGAGGGAAAAACTATCCCAAATCTTCTCCTGGCATCTGGTGAGCTGAGCTTTGGTATTTCATCATTATAGGTGCATTCTTCTAATCTCTGTTTCCATCTTCACATGGTCTTATTTACTCTGTTTCTGTGACCTGTCTGCTTCTTGTAAGGACAGCACTCATTGGATTTAGGGTCCATTCAAGATAAGAGCTCATTTGAAATCCTTAATTACATCTGCAGAGAGCCTATTTCCAAATAAGATAATGTTCTGAAGTTGTAGCAGATACCATTTAACATGCTGCAGAAGCATATAGCTAAAGCATATATTGTCTTCAGTGAATTCCATGTGGAAATGTTTAGCTTTATTTCTTCTGTGTAGCTGTATCCCATACAACCAGCATCGAACTGAATGAGAGAAGATGAGGATACTAAATATTTTCTTCATCTTCTTAGAAGATTGTCAGTCATTTAGCCCCTCTAAAGTGTTAAGGGATGTTTGTGCTGAACTGTTTTGTGCTTTTAGTTATTAACTACATGAATATTTGGAATCATTATCTAAAATCTGTTAGGGGACTGGCAATATAGCTCATTTGGTAGAATGTCGTCTTCACATGCACAAGGTCCTGGGTTCAATCCCCAGCTCCACACACACAAAAAAACAAAACTATTATGATGTATGTCTTACTTATTATAAATAAAAATAACATTTCACTTTTTAAAAAAGTACATACAATTTAAACCAGAGTTTACTTTTCTCAGTGTTTTATCTTGGAGGGTTGTCAGAACTACTTAGTGATAAATTATTGGCTAACTCTTAATGCTGATTGATAGTTTCTGTGAGGTCCAAAAATATTGAATAGAAAATATGCATTTAAGTGTCTATAAAATATTAATCCATTGTTTCATTCATAAAGTCGTAGCATAAAGTTGTAGCTGGGCACAGTGGCGCATACCTGTAATCCCAGTGGTTTGGGAGGCTGAGGCAAGAAGATCACGAGTTAGTTAGTTCAAAGTCAGCCTCAGCAACAGCAAGGTGCAAAGCAACTCAGTGAGACCCTGTCTCTAAATAAACTACAAGATAGGGCTGGGGATGTGGCTCAATGGTTGAGTGCCCCTGTATTCAATCCCCAGTATCTCCCATCCCCTAAAAAAAGTTGTAGCAGCTAAGTGTGAAGTTTTAAAAATTCAAATTCATTGAAAACAAATGTGTGAAAAAAAATATATTTTTTTCTGTAATTCAGACTATTGAAAAGCCATCCCTCTCTTTTTGTATTGAGGCTAATTTTATACAACAGTTTAGATTGATTATGTGTTGGAAAACATATATAACTTTTCTGAGTAATCCTAGGTTAAGTACTTTATTTACTAAACTAGGGTGAATTTCTTAATTTACCTAAGCTTATTTTCTTCAGTATTATACTGTGTACAGGTACTACTGGCTCAAAAAAAAAAAAAAAAAAGAAAGTCTGAGAAGAGAATCCTTTTAGATCAAGAAGCTTTGGGGTACTATTGCATAATATGGTAACTGTAGATAACAGTTATGTACTGAACATTTTAAAAAGCTAAAAGGATTTTGAAAGTTTCCATCATTTAAAAAACAAAATAAATGTTTAGGGAGATAACTTTGTGTAACCTGATTCAAACATATATAGTGTATACATATATTGAACATTACATGCTGCTTCATTATCTATGTGCAACTTTTATATTTTTGTGTTAATATTTAAAAAAGAATCTTTTAAGATTGCTATGTTGATAAAATCAGACTTATAAACACTAAGCACAGTGCTTGGTGTATAGTAGTTATTCCATTAATATTACTATAGCAGTTCCTTTCCCTTCTCTTCACTTTTGCTGAATATGGACTGTTATTGATAGTATATTTAGTTCCTTAAAGGTTGTGGTTAATTTTTTTTTTTTAGTTGTAGATGAACACATAGTATTTTTATTTTTATGTGGTGCTGAGGATTGAAGCGTTTTACCACTGAGTTACAGCCCCAGCCCCAGTTGTAGTTAATTTTTAAAAATTGAGCATTTCTGTGTCTGCTAAAAGAGAAAAAAAAAAAAAAACAGCATTAGAGAAAGTGGTCAGTTTTCTTTTGTGTTTTTTGAGAATCCTATACCTGTATCTTATTTCTCTTTCTCTCTCTCTCTCTCTCTCTCTCTCTCTCTCTCTCTCTCATTCTTTGCTTTATTTTTTAGCACAAAGTAGGTTTTCCTTGCTATGTGTCATTCTTTATCTGGAGTACTTTGTTTTCATTGTAAAAAGCAGTATTTTGGGAAGGAACAACAAAACAAATAATTCATTGGAAAGTGAATAGTGTAGATACATAGGAGGGCAGATATAGTTTAAGTTTACCACCATTTTACTTTACATGGTAATTTTAGAGAAGCACTATACTGTTTAGTGAATTTACCAGTTTTTTTTTGTTGTTGTTGTTGTTGTTTTTTTTTTGTGTGTGTGTGTGTGTTGCTAGGGATTGAAACCATGGCCTTGTGTATTCAAGGCAAGCACTCTTCCAACTGAGTTATATCCCCAGCCCAAGATATCTTTTTTTAAATGACCAGACTTCTTTTAAGTTTGACTGTTTCCAAAAGCTCTTTAACACTGCAAATGGAACAGAAATGATCATTTTCTAATGTTATCCCTATGTGATTATCATTGTCTATTATTTATGACTTTGATCTATCTGTCCTCCTTTAATTTGAATTGTTACTTGTACAACCTTATTTTGATTTTGTTGTTTAATTAGTAGAATTGTTGGTAAAAGAATTATATTTCTCTACTGCAAAACCTGAGAAAAATCTTCTCTTTGGCAAATATTTGGGTCTCCAATGAAATGATTTTGCTATAATTCAGCTCTTTCCATGATTCAGAAGCCCTCATTTCTTTTTTCCCTCCTGAAGGAATCACTGAGTTTACTTTGTGCTAGAATCTAACTTTTTACTAAAGAATCAGAAAATATAGAGTGGCTTTAAAGGTAACTTAGAAGTGAACCTTTCAAGTATCTTTATTTTACAGACGAGAAATAGATACTGAGAAAGAAGGGAGCTCAAAGTATTATTGTCTTGCTCCTCCCTTTTAATCTGATCTAGAGATTTTGTCAACTTTACCATGAGTTACAGAATTTCTTTTTGAGCTACTAGTACCTGAACACAGTATAGATAGCAGAATCAATTCCCATGAGTAAAGAAAATGGAAAAATAGAAAAAAGCCTTATACTGTTCTCTAGCCATAACTTCTGAAATATTACAAGGTAATATTTACATATTTGAAAGGTCATATTCTTTACTTCTGCATATAAAGGTACTGGGTTCATTAAAATAATATTAGTAGAAAATTCTTTATCTGTATTTAAGTTTTTTTGAGATAGCTTTTCATCACTATCAGGCATTATGAATACATAAACATTCAAGTACTTAATCTCTTATTAGTTGAATATTTGGTAATAGGAGATTTTTGTTTTGCAAATATCTTGGAATATTAGAAATAGGAATTTCTACATAGTACATAATTTTTTGGAAATGCTTCAGTCATTTGCTTATGTTTTTCCTTTTTAAATAAATTAGTTATTCCATTAAATGAAAGCACTGTTTGCCTACAGCAGTTGTCAGAAACAGTGCCTAAATATTAGTCATTTTTACAGAGGTATAAGGAGATCCAAGAAACCATATTTGAATAAAGTTATTTAATGAATAATGCTTCTTACACCTGTTAGGTATCAGAAGGAAAATTATGACATACTGGAAAACTAGTTTCTAACCTTTTTTTATACTCTGCTGAGTAAATTCAAAATAGAGGTATTAGTCAAAGATATATTTGGCAGTCAAATTCTAAATACCTCGCATTACTTTAACCATGGAACAGACATAGTGGTAAAATAAGTTGGTACATTACCAATTAGGCAAATGCCAGCTTTGAAAGGCTTGAAAGAGACTAAAACACTGTTGTTAGCCTGCCATGTATTTATAGTTCTATAAAGAATGACATTTACAAATGCTGTTTAGCAGGGTAACTTAGAAACTAAATTGTTCTCTGCCAAATACCCCATAGAGTTTATTAAAATACAATCTGTTTGATTCAGTACCCAGGATTGATTCAGAGAATGAAATGCTGGAAGATATATAACCTAAAAGTTTCCCATTTGAACTTTGACACAGATTAAAATTCTTTTATATATTTTCCTGACAATTTTAAGTAAAAAATTGCTTCATTTTGCTTTCTGTTTTTGATGTCTTTACTCCCCTTCTCCTTTTCCCTCCCTGTCTGTAATGGCATTAGAATGATAAAGAGTACTAGTTTACCTGGTTTATGGAGAAGGAGGTTATTGCAATCTCTATAAATAGGTAAAAGAAGTATATTAAATTATTAATATTATTACAATTTAATTTTTTAGACTTTTGCAGAATCCAGATGAGGTCTTATTTTTCCAACCTTCCAAATGGTAGGCAGGAGAATATATTTTTAATTATTGCCTTTTGGGGGGGGCAGGGAAGTCTATTCTGACACTTTGTTTTATGGTTTCGTTTTATCTACTAGTAGAAAACTGGGAGGCAAAGCAATCATTAAGTAGAGGTTCATTATATTGACTGAATATAGGGAAAATTCAATACATTTAATTTTAATAGTAGTTTTATTTTTAGAATAAAAGACTTTTATTATCAAGACATACATTTTCTCTCTTTCTCCCCTCCCCCCCAAAAAACTAATGTCTTGGTGGTATTTGTACCCATGTATATATATTTGAATAATATTTATGATGGGCCTATATGTCTCAGGCACTGATTTCTTTCTTTCTTTTTTTTTAGTTGTTGATGGACCTTTATTTTATTAATTTATTTATATGTGGTGCTGAGAATCGAACCCATTGTCTCACATGTGCAAGACAAGTGCTCTACCACTGAGCCATAACCCCAGCCCTCAGGCACTGATTTCTTATGATGGGTCCACATATACAAGAAACTCTTGATTCATAGAAAAAGTAATGTAAATAAATGTTGTACTTTATGGTTAAGTATTTACAACAAAGCTATAACTTTAAAGTGTTATGGGAACTCAAAAGTTTTTTTCTAAATTTTTTCTTCCATTCACCATTCTGTTACTGCTTTCATTTTCTACATATTTCTCAAATCTTCTGTGATCTTCCTTCATTCTTATTCCAGTTATTTTCTCTTCATACCCACAAGAGTGATTTATCTTAACAAAAATTTGATCTTGTCCCTTAACCTATTTAACACTTTAAGGCTTCCTTTCACATATGATATAAATTTAAAGCTTGTTCTCAAAGCCTTTAAAGATCTTTATGATTTAGTTCCAGTTACTTTGTAGTCTCATTGCTTATCCCTTTCAGACTTTAACTATTCTTACCTTTTTTTGATGGTATTAGGGGTCTAACCCAGGGACACTTTACCACTGACTTATATCTCCAGCCCTTTTAAAAATTTATTTTGGCTGGTGGGACTGCAGATTGGTGCAGCCAATTTGGAAAGCAGTATGGAGATTTCTTGGAAAGCTGGGAATGGAGCCACCATTTGACCCAGCTATTCCCCTTCTTGGTCTATTCCCTAAAGACCTAAAAAGAGCATGCTACAGGGACACTGCTACATCGATGTTCATAGCAGCACAATTCACAATAGCAAGACTGTGGAACCAACCTAGATGCCCTTCAATAGACGAATGGATAAAAAAAATGTGGCATTTATACACAATGGAGTATTACTCTGCATTAAAAAATGACAAAATCATAGAATTTACAGGGAAATGGATGGCATTAGAGCAGATTATGCTAAGTGAAGCTAGCTAATCCCTAAAAAACAAATGCCAAATGTTTTCTTTGATATAAAGAGAGTAACTAAGATCAGAGTAGGGACGAAGAGCAGGAGAAGAAGATTAACATTTAACAGGGATGAGAGGTGGGAGGGAAAGGNCAAGCTCCTTGATCCATTTTGAATTCACTTTTGTGCATGGCGAGAGAAAGGGATTCAGTTTCATTTTGTTGCATATGGATTTCCAGTTTTCCCAGCACCATTTGTTGAAGATGCTATCCTTCCTCCATTGCATGCTTTTAGCCCCTTTATCAAATATAAGATAGTTGTAGTTTTGTGGATTGGTTTCTATTGTCCTTAATGATTGTTATATTTTGGCTTCTGAGTCTCTTTGATGTGACTGTAGTAATATTTGACTGTACTCCTTGAGGAAACAAGTTTCAATGGAAATGATCTTGCCTGCATAGGGGCAGAGACAGAAAAAACTACAGAGAGATCTTTATTTATCCTTTTCTACCATCCTAGATATAAACATCCTTAGATGTACATGCTATGTTCATGCTAAACTAAATGTATTCTACTTCACCTAACAACAGTTCTGTGGGAATCTCTTTTATAATATCAATTAGTCTTCTTCCTCTATGTTTCAATGGTATTGTTTTATCATAGCACTTATCACAGCCTGACTTGAAATATAATTAATCTTCTTGGCTAATACATGAGGGTAAGAATCATTATCTCCATTATTTTAGTGGCTTACCTCATAGTTGGTTCTTGGTAAATGTTTGCTGCTTTGATAACGGCGCTATCAGAAGACAATATTCATATTGAACTTTTAGTTTATATAGTTCTTCATTCTTAAATTGAGTACCATGATTATATTAGGTATTAAATATCATACTTTACCCTGTACATTTCTCAAAATGTATTCTGCATAAAGTTAGTAAGCATTAGTAGAATAAAAGAATTTTATGGTCAAATCAGTTTGGGAAATATTGAGTGAAGGAAAGGTAAACAAGTTTTATGATTATAGAAATTCACAATGCAAATAATATGCAGTGTGACTAAGAGAAAACATTTCTATTTTTTCTTTTTTACTTAATTTTTTCTGAGTATCATCCTTATGGACATACTTAGGAAAATGCTGGTCTGTGGATAAAATGTTGCATAGAGTGTAGAACAGTGGATGGACATATAATTGAACGTCAGAACTTGGATTTCTGTCCCCAAATACTAAGTTGAAAACCTTCTGATGTCTCTTCAAACCTCAGTTGTCTCAATAATAAAAGAAGTACTAGTCCGTACAGTTTAAGATCGCAAATTCTTTACAGTGTGTTTGACAGAGATTAGTATGTTGACACAGTTTTATGTAGATAAGTAGTTCATTCTCAATTTAATACTATAAGTGAATATTTGATTTCTTCCTCTTCTCAGTTTTCTCTATCTAATTCTCCATAGTGAAGATAAAAGGTCTAACTTCCAAAGGCCTGCCTAAAGTCATCCTTAGTAGAAATTCTGGAACTACCTGGACTCTTGTAATTACAGCAACCTATTTCTCCTCCTTCTCCCTTCTTTTCCTTCTCCTCCTCCTCTTCCTCCTTTTCTTTTTCTTTTTAACCAGCTTTATTGAGACATGTTTGGTGTATAAGAAACTGCATCTGTTCAAAATGTACAATTTAAGAAATTTTAAGCAAAATATTTCTTGACCAGTGATGAAAATGGTTGAGATTCCTTAGATTTTTATTCTGGAAGACCTAAACTAAGCACCCAGAACAGTTTATCTTAACTTTTTCACCATTTTATTTTACCCTCTGTAGGTAATTGGAAGGAAGCCAAAAAAGTTTTGGAAAAGTCAAATCTGTTTTATAGTCTCATTTTTTTTTTTTTTATTTCTAGTGAATGAGCAGCAATAATATGTTAGTTTTTTTTAATACAAAGATATTTAGATAACTAAGATAGGTTGGTATTCTTGGCATTTAAATTGCTTTAAAACTATTCCTGCTATTTATAGTAAACTTTGAAATATGTAAACAAGGAAGCTGCTGTAGTCTTGATTCATATTATGTACACATGATTTAGTCAAGGTCATGTTTTAGAATAATAAACCAGAATATATCCTATGATGAATATTGAAAGAATGCAAATAGGAAGATACATTCTTTCCTTATGCTATAATATGAAGGAAAAGGAAGCATTCATAATTAATTGACATGACATAATAGCTAATATTTATAGAGCTATTTGTTAACTATTGTTAGTTTGATGTGTATTAGCACATTTAATCCTTGTAATTACCTTCTAAGTATAATAATATTAATTACTTTACATACTTTTAGAACTAAGTAAGTTGGACTTTATGAAGATTTTGTATATTCTTACTTGCTTTCTTAACAGGCTCTGACTGCTTCCCTGCTGGTAAGAAAACAAATAGAGGGTCAGTAGGAATATCTGACAATGTTTAGGGATTGAACACCACCCTTTCATACACCTACTGGTGACAAGAATATATAGACTCATTTTTGTGTAAGGATATAAATTAAATTAGTGATGGATACAGGTTCAACTGTAGAGACAGTCAATCTGAATTTGAATTCCTGTGTTCTGCCACTTACTGTTTAACCGTGGACTACCTAAGTTTTTGTACTATAAAATAGAGATAGCAATAATATCTACTTCATAGTATAGAGGATTAAATGAGTTAATATGTTGAAAGTATCTGGAATTTGATAAATAAAAATGCTTACTATTCATCATTATTGTTGCTGTTATTATTCTTATTAACTTCCTTAGTTGCCAAAGGAGTAGAAACCAGAGACCCTGGTATTCTTTAATAATCAGGGTTAGGTCTTTCATCTAAGATGGAGGCCCAGTCAGTTTGTGCTATAGTGTCAAGTAATTACTTTAGAGATAGATAACCTTTTCTGTTCTCCTCTTGAGTGGCTTAGAAATTTTGTTTTGTTTTATTTTAATAAGTATTCCCTAGTACCAATATACTTTTTATTTACTCTCAAGTTCCTTCTAATTTTTATACATACTATTTCTCAAACAAAACTTCAGATATAGACATTGTTATTACATGATTTCCCGAGTGTTAAAATTAGAGGAAAGATATCTAAAATATCAGAAATTTCTTTAGAAATTCTACTACAATAAATGAGAAAACCCAGGGAGGTCAAAGTAAATTGACTGAAATCAGAGTTTTTAAGTGGTAGGATGCGGAATACATTAAAATAAGAGTGAGTTTTTTTCCACATAATTTAATATCAACATTAAATTCCTTTTTAGCCTACTATGATATGATTGTATATACAAACTAATACCGTACTTCAGTTTATCTAAAAATCAGAAATAGGCTCACCTTTCCATTGTATTTGAAATATTATGTAAGGCTATCAAGAACACATAGTTTTTTTTTTTTATCCATTCATCTACTGAAGGGCATCTAGGTTGGTTCCACAATTTAGCTATTGTGAATTGTGCTGCTATAAACATTGATGTGGCTGTGTCCCTGTAATATGCTTTTTTTAAGTCCTTTGGGTATAGACAGAGGAGAGGGATAGCTGGGTCAAATGGTGGTTTCAATTCCAATTTTTCTAAGAAATCTCCATACTGCTTTCCATCTTGGCTGCACCAATTTGCAGTCATACCAGCAGTGTATGAGTAGACCTTTTTCCTCACATCTTCGCCAACACTTATTATTGTTTGTTTTTATAATAGTTGCCATTCTGACTGAAGTGAGATCGAATCTTAGAGTGATTTTGATTTGCAGTTCTCTAATTGCTAGTGATGATGAACATTTTTTCATGTGTTTGTTGCTTGATTATACATCATCTTCTGAGAAGTGTCTCTTCAGGTCCTTGGCCAATTTATTGCTTGGGTTATCTGGTTTTTTTGGTGTCTAGCTTTTTGAGTTTTTGTGGCATATATACACAATGGAATATTACTCAGCAATAAAAGAGAATAAAATCATGGCATTTGCAGGTAAATGGATGGAGTTAGAGAAGATAATGCTAAGTGAAGTTAGCCAATCCTAAAAAACTAAATGCTGAATGTTTTCTTTGATATAAGGAGGCTGATTCATAGTGGGATAGGGAGAGGGAGCATGGCAGGAATAGATAAACTCTAGATAGGGCAAAGTTGTTGGTAGGGGAAGGGAGAGGACATCAAGTTATAAATGGTGGTGAAATATGATGATCATTATTATTCAAAGTAAAGGTATAAAGACATGAATTGGTGTGAATATACTTTGTATACAACCAGAAAATATACAACATGAAAAATTGTGCTCTATATGTGTAATAAGAATTCTAACGCATTCTGCTGTCATACAAAAACAAACAAACAAACAAACCATTCCTGCATCTTTGGAATGAAACCAACTTGGTGATGTTGTACTGTATTTCTAATAATACATTATTGAATATGATTTGCTAATATACAATATGCAAAAATGCTTAAGACAAATTTCATAAGGGATATTGATCTGTAGTTTCCTTAATGGGTTCTTTATATGTTTTAGGTATGAGGGTGGGATACTGGCTTTACAGAATGAATTTCCTGAAATAACTTGAGGAGCTTTGACTTTAGTTCTTTCAAGGTCTGGTAAAGTCAGCACAGAATTCATCTGGTTCTGGGCTTATCTTTGTTGGAAGGCTTTTTATTACTGTTGTATAATAGCTTGTTTATGGTCTGTTTAGGTTTTCTGTATGGTCTTGGTTCAATTATGTATCTAGAAATATATCCATTTCATGTAAATCTTCCAGTTTATTGGAGCATAAATTGGAAAAAGTTTTTTTAAATGATCCCTAATGAAACTCTGAATTTCCATGATGTCCACTATCTCTATTTTAATTAATTTGGGTCTTTTCTCTCTCTCTCTCTCTCTCTCTCTCTCTCTCTCTCTCTCTCTCTCTCTGTGTCAGTTTGGCTAAGGGTGTATTAGTCTTTGTTTCACTGATCCTTTGTTTTATTTATTTATTTAAAATTATTTTTAGTTGTTGATGGTCCTTTATTGCTGGGAACCAAATGCAGTGCCTCACATGTACAAAGCAAGTGCTCTACTGCTGAGCTACAACTCCAGCCTCTTTTGTTTTATTTTTTAATTCTCTTATTTCATGATTTGGGCTGTCATACTAATTATTTCTTTTCTTACTTCTTTTGGAATTGATTAATTTGTGTTTTTCTAGGGCCTTGAAATCCATCATTAATTAGGTTGTTTATTTGGAATCTTTCTGATTTTCTTACGTAAACACTCATAACTATAAAATTTCCTGTAAGAATTGCCTTCATAGTGTTCCAGAAGTTCTGGTATATTGTATCACTATTCTCATTTGATTTTAAGAATTTTAAAATTTCTCCCCTGATTTGTTCTATCATCCATCATCATTCAAAAATGTAGTATTTAATCTCCATGTGTTTATATCATTTCTGAGGTGTTTTATTTTTTTAGTGTTGATTTCTTTATTTTGGTACTAGGGATTGAACCCAGAGATGTTTAACCACTGAGCCACACCCCAGCCCTTTTTATTTTTTATTTTGAGACAGGGTCTTCCTGAGCTTCTTAGGGCCTTGCTAAGTTGCTGAGGCTGGCTTTGAACTTGCAATCCTCCTGGCTTAGCCTCCTGAGCTTCTAGGATTATAGACATGCACCACCATGCCTGACCTTTGTGTTGATTTCATTCCATTATTATCTGAAAAGATGCAAGGAATTCTATCCCTTTTTTTTTGGCTAAGAGTGTCTTTGTGGTCTATTTTAGTGAAAGCCTTCATGTAAACTGAGAAGAAAATGAAATTGGCTGGCTCTCTCTCTCTCTCTCTCTCTCTCTCTCTCTTTTTTGGGGGGGTACTGGGATTAAACCCAGGAATATTTAACCACTGAGCCACATCCCCAACCCTTTTTATATTTTACTTAGAAACAGGATCTCACTAAGTTACTTAGAGCCTCTCTAATTTGCTAATGCTGGCTTTGAACTTGCAGTGATCCTCCTGCCTCAGCCTCCCAAGTCACTGGGATCACAGACATGCACCATCATACCTGGCTGAAATATTCTGCAGATGTCTGTTGATTCTTTTTCCCACCCTTTTTAAAAAAAAAAAAATATGTCTTTTTTTTGAAGAGTCTTTACTAAGTTTATATCTGAATAGCCTAGTGATGAGAGAGGCATGTTGAAATCACCCAGTATTATTTTGCTGTGGTCTGTCTATTTAACTGATGTCTATTATATGTAATTAGTTGCACTGATGTTTGGTGCATAAATATTTACCACTGTTATATCTTCTTGTTGAATTGTTCTGTTTACCAGAATGATACGAACTTCCAGTTAATTTTCTCTCTTCTGGTTAATTTTGACTTGAAATCTGCTTTGTTGGATATTAGATTAGCAACTTCTGCATGTTTTGGGGCTCCATTTGCTTGTTATATCAATTTGCATTGTTTTACTTTCGGCCTGTGGAAATCTTTGCCTGTAAGATAAGTCTCTTGCAAACAACATATTGGGTCCTCAAATAAAGGTTTCTTCTACAGTGTTTGGTCTGGTATCTTGGTTATAGCAATGCAAAGCTGATTAAAACAAATTGGTACCAAGAAGTGGGGTTGTTGTTGTGACTAACCTGACCATATGGTTCAGAAGCCTTTTGAACTGGGTTGTGGGAAAGCCAGCAAGCAGGAGATGCTTTAGAATGTTGCAGCAGAGCTTAATAAATGATTCTAGCATGAACTCAAAAAAAAACTCAGGAATATAGACAATGCTCATGAAGTTTCAGAGGGAGGAGAGGATTCTATTGGAAATTGGACTACAGACCATTTATATTATGTTCTTGTAAAGACCCTGGCTACATTTCACTCATGTCCTGAGACTTTAAGTGAGACTGAATTTATGAATGATGGACTAATTAATCTGGCAGAGGAAATTTCAGGGCAACACGACATTCAGTCAGTGGCATGGATGTTGCTGGCAGCTTTTCTACAGGTTTATTGTAAAAATCAAGAGCAGAAAATACCTGAAGGATTTTAAAAACTTATAGTTGGTCAGAGAAATGCATGTAAAGCTGGCACCCAGGAAGGCATGCTTGCTAAAATGATTATAACCCCTGAAGTGATGCTATATGTACTTATAGAGAGATAATAGAAAGATGCCTTGAGGGGATCTCAGGAATTTGTATGACCACACCCATTGTAGTTTCAAGGGTCTAGAAGGGAGAATTCCTTTGAGAAGAAACCCTATAGATGCCCTGCTCCCACAGGGGGCGCCTGGGAAGTTGTTTTACCATATTCAACCAGCTATGCATTCAGAGGATGCTGCTGCTGTGATCCCATGGAGTGGATCTATTGTGCAACTGGCAGCAGACTGTGGTGTCGTCCAATTGGTGCTGTTTCTGCAGGAATGTGGGATGATTTTGTGGTCACAGAGGCTTCCACCAAGATTTCAGAAGGCCAGGCAAAGTGTACCAGTATCAGGGTCCCTGTTCCTCAGAGGGTGATGCTTAAAAGTCATGAAGGTGAAACCCAAACTGAAATGGATACCTCAAGAATTAAGAGATGCCCTTAATGTGAATTGTCTGCCAAGAAAAGCTGCTGGCTCTGGAGAGAGCCAAGCTAAGAGAGAGCCCATGTGCACTTTATCAGGCAAGGTTAGAGGGGTGGGGCTGCCTAAGTTCTTTGGAAACAATGTCACACAGCCATATATTGTAGATGGTGTGTGTGGAGTTATGGGACCTGTTTGCCCTGCTGGATTTTGGTCTTGCTTTGGCCTCAACCTTTATTTCTATTCCCCTATTCCTCCCTTTTGCAATGGGAATATTTATTCTGGGCTACTGTATATAGATGTATCTGACTTGTTTTTGTTTTTTACAGAAATTCATAGCCAAGAGTTTGCCTAGAATCTCAGATAAGACTTTGGACTTGGGCTTTTGAGTGATGCTAGAACTGTTAAGACTGTGAGACTCTTGGAGATGAACTAAGTACATTTTGCATCATAGAAGGACATGAGCTTTTTGGTACCAGGGACAGAATTTATTGTTTGGATATGAGGTGGACCCTCTTCTCCCTCCAAAGCTCCTGTGTTAATAATGCAGGAGTATTTAGAGGTAAATGATTGGATCACAAGACCTGTAACGTAATCAAGTCATCCTGCTTTGGATGGAGTGGGTGTTTACTTAAGGCATGTAGTTCATGGCTTGGGCAGGTGCATGGGCAGGTGCATTCCTGGGGGTATACACTGAGAAGGTTGTTTTTACCTATGGTCCCCTGCTTCCTGATGCCACTATGAGCCGAACAACTTTCCTTTGCTGGGCCCTTCAGCCCTGATGCTCTGCCTCACTTTGATCCCAAAACAATGGACTTGGTCTCTCATGGACTTGAACCTTTGAAATTGTAATCCCCCAAATAAACTTTTCATTTTCTAAGTTGTGGTCAGGTATCTTGGTCATGGTGATATAATAATACAGTTCATTGAAGGAAAATAAAATCTGGTAGGAAGATTTTTAAAAATTTTAGAATTCAAAATACAAACAGAGGGAAAGCAGAAGAGATAAAAGCAAGTGGTAGCTATAAAGGAAGAGAACAAATTAAAAAAAAAAGAGGTTAGAAAGAACAAGAAAAGTTTGGCTATTAGAGGGAGAAGTAAGAAAAATAAGAGAAACAAACAGCAACAAAACACCCTAAATAAACAATTGCTAACCATTAAAAGATAAATAAGAATAATGAAAATGAGGAAAAAAAAATATATATGTACTTTCATGGACCAATCAGCATAGCAAGAACAAAAAAGAATTTTTTTAAAAAAGGGAAATATTTTTAAGAAAAAAAAACAGGAGAAATTTTTAATGAAAATGAAAGAATTGTGACTGGTGAGTGGTCAGAACTATTGACAGTGATGGATGTTCACTTCCTATGCTAGACTACCTTTCTTTCTGTTTTTTCTTGAGCTGTGTACCTTTGTTTGTTGGATTTTTGTCTCTGTGACCAAAATACCCAACAAGAACAACTTAGAGAACGAAAAGTTTATTTTGGCTCATGGTTCCATAGGTTTAGTCCATGTTTGGCAGAGTCTATTGCTCTGGACCCAAAGTAAGGTAGAACATCATCATGGTAGAAAGGCGTGCAGCCAGGAGGCAGAAAAAAGGAAGGGGGAATGGGCTGCAGGGAATTTGAACCCTTCCAGGGCTCCTCAGTGACCCACCTTTTCTAGTTACACACCTTACCTGCCTATAGTTACCATCCAGTCAGTCCATTCAAACTAGGATGGACTGATTTCTCCTCTTAAAATCTAATCATTTTACTTCTGGTAATCTTTTCACTTCTGGGGTATTCCTGTTTTAGTACAGGAGTTTTTTTTTTTTTTTAAGTTTTTTTTTTAGTTGTAGATGGACATAATATCTTTATTTTATTAATTCATTTTTTTGTGTGGTACTGAGGATCAAACCCAGTGTCTTGGGCATGCAAGGCAAGCACTCAGTACAGGAGCCCCAGCCCCAGTACAGGAGCTTTTAGTGGGACATCTCATATCCAAACCATAACAGTACCCATTAGAGAGAGCAAGGGCTCTTGTGTTGATAAATGCTTTCCTCTTTTTGTGTTGCTTACTGAAATGCCAGTTGGAGTGGTCTGGAACTGGAGCTGATTGAAATAACTCTCAGCTTCCCTTCTCACCAGGATAAAGTAGGATAGAATGGGAAGTACTATCAATTGGAGTTTTGTTCACACAAATTACATAGATGCCCTCTCAGGGCGGAACTGCTACAGAGTTTGAAATGGAAAGTTCTGGCTTCTGGGGTTTTGCTCTAATCAGGCCTTTAGGGCTTTGCTGAGTGGTTTCTGCTCTGGAGAGATTAGATCAACACTCCCCAAGGCTAGGCAGATGTGGATCTCTGCTGGGTATTTGGATCTCAGGCCTCCCAAAAATTCTGCAGGGTTGTGGAGGGGAACCAACCCCCTGTAGATCTCACATACTCCACTACCCATGAATGTGGACTTCCCAAGCTCAGTCTTCTTGTGAAATCACACCTGCCTGTTCAGTTTCCTAACCCTCTTTAGCTGGTCATGTGCATCTCCAGAGTCAAAGGGAAAGTGTTTTGTTCTTTTCCTCTGTATCTCTGACTTGAATCTCCTAGCTACAGTCTTTTCTGTTGTACTGTTTCAGTCACATTCTTCTAGGTACACTGTAGACTACACAGTAAATGTTTGCCAGAGTGGTATGGCAATGGTTGCTGTGATCTCCTGGGCTCCTGCATTAGCAAGCTGCAGTATGGCCTCCTCAAGATGGCTCCCCATCTCAGTTTTCCACTAGCCAGTTAAGAAACACAGAAGAATTTTCAAAACATCAGCTCTCTGTGTAGTCTCTGGTTCAACTAAGTTCAGACTGATTTTCTGTTCTATAGGTTTTTGCACAGCGAATTTGTCCATTGTTTTTCTCTCTGTTACCCCTCCCTTCTGTGGTGATCTGGCACCAGTGCTGCCATAGGCTTGGCTCCAGTGTTCTCTTTCTTGTCATTTTTAGATGCACCTGGATTTGTATGTCTCTAATAGTCTCATACTACCTGAGTTTGATTTTCAGTGAATTCCATATTTCACCTACCTCACTGAGAAGCAGTACTCCCTCTGCTTGAATCCCAAGGCACAGAGCAACTAGAAAAGCAGTCTTTTTTTCATCTGCCATCTTGAATCTCTCATTAATACAGCTATTATTTAAATTAAACACATTATATATATATATATATATATATATATATATATATATATATATATATATATAACAGTTACATTTTGCTTAACAACAAGAATACTTTCCGAGAATATTGGGTGAACACCATAGAATATACTTGCATAAATGTAGATGTTACAGCTCAGTCACTCCATGTGGCATCTTGAAGCAATGAGGAGATGTGGTAAACACAAGATGTATAAGGCTGCTGCCAATTCTTCAATAAACTTTTTTTTTAAATAAGTAGCAATATGCTGTAAAATTATAAATAGTATAGTATAGTGAATATATTAACCACTAACATTCGTGTATTATCATTACCAAATATTATGTACTGTACATAGATATGCTTTTATATACCTGGCAATGTAGTAGGTTTGTTTATACCAGCATTACATTAGGATGGCTATAAGTTCACTAGGCTATAGTAATTTTTTTTCTCCATTATAATCTTGTGGGTCATATATATGACATAAATGTGGTCATTAATGTGGTCCCTTGTGGACCAGAATGTCCTTAATTCATGATTGTGGTTGTTTAGTCTTACTAGAAATCTTTATTGACTAGGTTGACTTTGGTCAGTGTTCTTAACGGACTAAATATAATTTTTATAAATGTGTATTCAGCTAAGAGAATTATGACTAATGTTGATGAATGTCTTTTCTTGGGCTTTGTGTCATGATAGAATTCATGTTTTTTCCCGTAGAGTTTGATATATTGAATATAAACAACACTGTTAGTGGTAAAATAAAGACAAAGTTTATATTTGTCCTTTCACTATTTTTCTGACTTACAAGCTAAAAAGCCAACCCTTAATTTTTTAAACCAAAGTTTATTTTTAAATAATCAATAGCTTTCCAAAGCTATTTTAAATAATTTTCACTCTATAATAATCAAAATAAAATTTATAAAAACATCCAAATAATTTTAATTGAGTAATGTTAAATTTTATGGATTTGGCTCTGAAAGCTTTATCAATTTGTAATTAATGTGATAGGTTAAATAGAACACTAATATTTACTTCGTATAAATCTCTTTTGATCATCTTTTTTGATTGATAAAGTAAGACATGTTTAAATTATTTTCCTGTGATTAACGGAAATAACTAATGAACTTTTCTTTCCTTACTAGTGGGGTCTTTACAATCCATGATCCTAGGTTAGGTTAAGTGGAAAATCAGATGTTATATTAACTTTGCTCAGATGACTTCTTGGGAAAGGATATTAATTCAGTAGTATCTTGATTAGCAAATCCACTGAGAAAGTTTTGCCATGTACCAGCAAGTTGGAAAATAAACAGTCCTCGTAAATTATGCAGAATGGTATTAGTTTGCATTAACAGCAATGTTTTCATTAAAGTTGGGCCAGGAAAAAAACACCACTGTATTCTGCTTCTACTTTTCACTACACATGTGAACTCTGCCAGCAGCAGACAGCCAAGACTTGAGAATGAAAGGCAAACCAAGGCTATGATGGGTTCCTTAATGGCAGAATTTCTAGAAACATTTCTTTTGAGTTCTGTTGTTAGTGTTTAATTTATTCTATTAGCCATGTGTTTCCACGTTTCTTCTGTTTTTCTGATATTTGGAATGGTGAGGGAATCTGAGTGACTCAGTGTGAGTCAGATGTCTGGCTTTAGATCATTGTGGGGGAGGGAGTATGCAGTATTAAATAACTCAGATATTGTGGGGGGAATCCCTCTCAGAGTATATCCAGGACTTCAGTACTTCAGACAGTTAGCTAGATTTTAATATCTATAGATAAGAATTTGTTTTTAGACTTTGACGTTTTGGTCCAAAGGCTAGCTTGATACATATTTTAAAATTCATTGCATTCTAGAAATATATTTTCTTCCTTGAAAAGTTATATATTCTGCCCAAGACTTTTTAAAATGTATTTTTAAAATTCTACTCAAGCAGTAGAATTTTAAAAATACATTTTAGTTATTATATAATCCTGAAAATAATTCATAACAAAAGAAAGAAATGATAGTTGAAGTAAAGAGGTTTACAAGAGGTTGCAAAGAAAACTCTTTGCTTATAATTAATAATATTGTCAGGAGCTGTGACATACACCTGTCATCCCAGCTCTCAGGAGGCTGAGAAAGGAGGATTGCAAGGTCGACACCATTCTCAGAATTTAGTGAGACCCTCAGCAAGACTATGCCTCAAAATACAAAGGACTGGGGATACAGCTTAGTGGTAAAGCACCCATGGGCTCAATCACCAGTATAAAAAATAATAATACTTATTTCATGATTTCAATTTCTTTCCCTAATTAAAGATATCTTATATTTGATTATTATATATTTATGGTACCCTCAAATAACACTAGAATTATATTGGTATGTTTTTAATGATAGGGTCAAAAGACTTGTGTTTTGTCTCATATATTTTTTTTAATTTTTAAGAAAAGATTGACTCAGAAGAGTTAAAGATTTGATAAAATGCTTTGATGCGTTTGAAAGAGTTACAAGCTTGTGATATTTTTGTTTGACATCATCATCATTCATATTTATATTGTAATTATATGAGTCTGTTTCCTCATTTGAGGCTCATCATTAAAGTCACCTGAGTTTCTTAATTCTACATACTTTTAAATTAGGAGAGCTGTGTATGGATATATGTAATAGACATTCAATAGGAACATTGAACAATATGTTAATTACAATAAAATATTTAGAAGGAACAAAAGAGTGTAATAGGGTAGCATATAAATGGAGTAGTATTGGGAATTGCTGTCTCAATACTACTAGTAGATTAGAAATGAGCCTTTGTAGGAGAAACTGTAGGATTCAGACACTCCTAAATGTTTAATAGACAAATTTGTTTGAGGGGCAGTAGTTATGATCAAGAAACAGCGAAGACCTATTTGATATTCAAAGTACTGATACTTACTTGGAATTATAAGTTTTTTTAATAGTCAAAATAGTTATTTTCTACTAATTCTGGGTAAAGATTGATCTGAAGGTTATTAATTCTAGTGATTTGAAGTGGCCTCTAAATGTTTCTTCTGTATGTTTTAGCATTATGAGCAGAAGTGCTAGGAATAACTTTGGAATGTCCACTAGTACAACACAGTTTTGAGAATTATGGGTATAAGTTTTCTATCATTGATGATTAGTATTCTCACTTCCACTAATTTGTTTTGTAACTTTAATTTTATTGTATTATTTACCCCATTAATTTTTTTTAAATATTGTTTTTAGTTGTAAATGGACACAATACCTTTATTTTATTTATTTAGTTGTTTATGTGGTGCTGGGGATTAAATCCAATGCCTCACACATGCTAGGCAAGTGCTCTATCACTGAGCCACAACCCTAGCCCCAGTTTTCTCTTTTTTAATATACTTGTAGGTAGATGATTATGGCAGTACAAGGCATGTATTTTAGTTATCTGGGCAAATGATAGTTTAGATGTCAACAGCTCTGTTTTTATTCATAAACTATGGCAATTACCAAAAATATTATGTTGGTTATTAATTAGGAAAAGGACATTTATCTACAAACCCATTTTACTTTCTGCTTTGTATCTTTTGCCCTACTATTTTGTTGCTTCTACTTGCTCTCACCTAGCATTGAATCTTCTCTTTCCATTCTGATGTCCAAAAAACTCTGGCTATCCAAAGCATGATTAATATTTAAATATAGTTTAGCTTTGTCAGTTTAAAAATGAGGTAACTGAGACCTGAAGAGATTAAAATCTACCAAGAAAGGAAAGAACTAATATTTTCGTGGTACACAGAAACTGTCTCTTCACATTTCTGTGAGGTATGTTTTTTTTTTTTTTAAATTTGTTCTAATTAGTTATACATGACAGCAGGATGCATTTTGGTTCATTGTACACAAATAGAGCACAGCTTTTCATTTCTCTGGTAGTATATGGTGTAGAGTTGCACCATATGTGCAGTCATATATGTACCTAGGGTAATGATGTCCATCTCATTCCACTGTTTTTCCTACTCCCATGTCCCCTGCCCCCAATCAAATTCCTCCATTCTTCCTATGTGCTCTCCTCCCTCCCAGTATGGATCAGCATCTACTTATCAGGGAGAACATTCAGCCTTTGGTTTTTTGGGATTGGCTTATTTCGCCTAGCATGATCTTCTCCAACTCCATCAATTTACTAGCAAATGCCGTAATTTTATTCTCTTTTAAGACTGAATAAAATTCCGTTGTGTATCTATAAACCACATTGAAGGGCATCTAGGTTGGTTACACTGTTTAGCTATTGTAAATTGAGCTGCTATAACATTGATGTGGCTATGTCACTATTGTATGCTGATTTTAAGTCCTTTGGCTATAGACTGAGGAGTGGGATAGCTGGGTCAAACAGTGGTTCCATTCCAAGATTTTTAAAGAATCTCCACACTGCTTTCCAGAGTGGTTGCACCAATTTGCAGTGCCACCAGCAATATATGAGTGTACTTTCCCCCCACATCCTTACCAACACTTATTGTTACTTGTGAGATATGTTTTTTTTTGTCCCCATTTTACAGAGTCTCAGAGAAAAGTGAGGCCCAAATCTGGAAGGCTAGTAGTGGAAAGGATGGGACAAAACTCCAGAGTTTTTACATAGTCCAGGGCCTTTTCCAGTGTCAGCAAACATTAAAGGCTGATTGACCAAGGTAGTGGGAATAACAAAGGGTTAAAAAAATAGCACTATGAATATACAAAAGGTATGTTCTGAGCAGTGGCTTTTATGTTAATAAAAGTACTCAAAAATAAAAGATAATTACCTTTGGTTTTACAGCTTTTAAATTTAGTACAATATGAAATGTTCATATTAGGTACATTAACAGCATAACCATTGCTTATTAGGAATTTATGGTGGGTGATACATTATCCAAAAAAAAAAGTCATAGAAAAAATAATGTTATTATCAATTCAGAGATGGAAATTGCCATCAAGAATAGGTGCATCTTCTTGCTTTTCTTACTGTTTTATTCTTTTTAAAGTGATGCATGCCTATAATCCCAGCAACTCAGGAGCCTTAAGCAATTTAACAAGACCCTGTCACAAAATAAAAAATAAAAAGAGGTTGGAATGTAGATCCAGTGGTTAAGTGTCCCTGGGTTCAATCCCCAGTGCCAAATAAATAAATAATGAAAGAGATAAGATACAGGGAGAGATAAGATAAGGAGAGAACTATCTAAAGCTGTTCTTTTTTGTGGGGGCAGGGCAGGTGTGGGGGGGTAGAGATTAAAATCTACCAAGAAACCACTTTGCCACTGAGCCACATCCCCTATTTTATATTTTATTTAAAGACAGGGTCTCATTGAATTGCTTAGCACCTCACCCTTGTTGAGGTTGGCTTTGAACTTTTCTTTTCCAGTCTCAGCCTCCTGAGCCTCTGAGATTATAGACGTGTGCCACCGTGCCCAGCTAAAGAGGTTCTTTAACCTCTTGTCTTGGAGATTCTCTTGTCATGCTTTTAACAAATACACTCTTGCAAACGTATACTACATTTTGAATAATACTTGATGTTTATGAGAATCAAAAGTTTGCTCCTCGGAATTTTTCACATGAGATACAGAAAACTAAAACTAAGCATGGAAGTAATAGGAAAAATGGCAGCAAAAATGATGTCTTTGACATATAGTATTATATTATGTTTGTTCATTAGCTGAGGAAAGTAGGTGCTTTAAAACAGGCAAATCATGGCCTCTCCTCATCATGCTTATGTTTATTTGTGAATTCTTAATCTTTTATCTAAGCACTTAATCTAATTAAACTATTGATAACTACATTTGAAGCTAGATACCTTTTCCTTAGCCTCTTGATACCTGAGCTACTGCTCCTCTGAATGTGATGCCCTAAGGGGTAATCCAATCACCTAAGAGTAACTTTCAAATTGCTTTTCAAAGGTATGAAACTTTTCTAGAATTCCTAAGTGGTACTGGTTGCCATTTCATAACCTAATTATCTAGTTTAACATTTGTATTTTGTTTCTTTTTTTTTTTTTTTTTAAAGAGAGAGTGAGAGAGAGGTAGAGAGAGAGAGAGAATTTCAACATTTATTTTTTAGTATTTGGCGGACACAACATCTTTGTTTGTATGTGGTGCTGAGAATCGAACCCGGGCCGCACGCATGCCAGGCGAGCGCGCTACCGCTTGAGCCACATCCCCAGACCCTAACATTTGTATTTTGGATACCATCATATTCATTACAAAATTATTTTCTTAGGACCCAGAGCTAACCTTGGCTGATACCTGGACAGATGCAATCATTTTTTTTTTCTACGTATCAGTCCTCTTCTTTTCTTGTCCCTTCACTTCCCATTCTTCCTCTCCTCAGATACCTCCCTGCTGTCTTCCTCTCTCCTTCCTTTTCTGCATTTCATCTCAGTTTATAGGAAGATAAAAATTTAGAATGATTGTAAGGGTAGGTAAATGATTCTTTATAAAGTTACTATTCAGTGATAGGACTATGGAACACATTTCATTTCTTAGACAAATAATTCAAATTACCTTGGTTGAGAATCCTGGTTCATAAAAACAATATGTATAGATTTTGAAAAAAAAATACAGTATCAATGAATATAAAGCAGAAATGAAAAGTGCTAGTTTCTTCCATATTTATCAGTGAGAATCACTACTAGTGGTTTTCATGTATCCTTCTAAATATCTGCTACATATATTTACATATACTATATAATGTAGCATTAGCTACATTAATTTATATTTGTAATGTATTCGTTTTCCTTTTATAACACTCTTCAGTTTGTCTGGAAGCATCTAAAGATTAGTAATTTCAATTTTATTCTGCTTCATATTAATAAATTCTAGTATCTCAATTTCTTGTTTCTTAATGTTTTTCTTACTGCTTTCAGAATGCTGCTTCCTTGTTTTTTGGTTTGTTTTTGTCAAGCTTGACCTCTGCAATGGCTCAAAGTTTGCTAATAAAGATAAGAGGAAAGGGAAAATAAACTAGCTGAGAAAAGATAAAAGAAATGAAGAAGACAAAAAATGATATTTGTGTTTTATGGATTCAGTCTTTTTTGGGGAAGTAGTTGGTACATGTTCTGCCAGAGTGGTAATGTTCATAGTTATTAGGAATTAAAACTTGTAGGAAGAAAATGTAGAATTATCCTTGCTTTCATTATAAGGAATATTATAAGAGATCAGTATAGGATTGCCAGATGGTTGTTGAAGACACAGGATGAATTTGTTAAGGGCAAATACTTGGTCACCTGGGATCTGGAATAGAACAAACTGACTATAGGTCAACTTTAGTTGGTTATGAATGTAACACAGGCTTACTGTATTCATACATCTCTGAGACTAATAACAGGTACACTGACAAAATTCTTTACTATAGCAGGCACCAGAGAATGAACTTCACATTCTTAACATGTATGAAACTATTAGCTACAAACTGTGAATTAGAATTTCAGAATCTCCTTTAACAACATGGAAACAGTGTTTTTCTTCCTCCTTTAAACAGAGAGTCACTTATGAAGAATATGGTTGAACATCTATTGAACTACCCATTCATGATTACCCTGGTATTTCTAAGTAGCTACTAACAAAGCATTATTTGAGTATATACCCTTTTGTTCCCCAAAAATATAGACACTTTTTTTAACCCAAACACTGGAGACATTTGGAATAAAGCAAAGGAGAGCAGTTGGGGAATTAGATGAAATTTGGAAGTAATCAAAATATTACGTTATTTTTTTTCAATTTGATGTCATCTGATTAAATTTTGTTTTATTAGATAAATGTTACTATTGAGCTTTTTTTTAGTTTTTTTATATTGCATTAAGTAAATGATGTAGTTATACCGTTATTCCTTCTTGACTTTTCACAAAGAACTATAATTGAATTTGGCTTTGTGATTTAATTCTAGTTAGTAGAAATACAAAAACGAAATAGCTATCTAGTTTATTGTGACTTAGTCAAGTCTGCCAAGTATTTGCATGCCAAAGGTAAAATAGAAACTGGAAACCTCATTGTTTGTTTTTGATTTTGGTAGTATAGCTCTTCAAGTTGTTTTGATCCGTTACATGACTTGAAAAGATGGTTCTTCTTTTACCCAGTCTAAGCATGTTGTCTTTTCTTACTCTGTGGTGATTGACAACAGGATTCTCTTTTATAAAGAGAGGGAAAAAAAAAAACAAAAAAAAAAACCTGAACCTATGCCACAGGTGTTGTAATCATCTGTCTTGCCAGATTTCAGCCTGAAATAAAGTGAGGTCTTAGGCTAGAAGGGGTCTTTAGAATTCTTTAACTTCCTTTCTAGGATTCTTCCATCACCCTGATTTTATGATGCCTCTGATCTACTACATACACACATATCTGAAGAAACAATTTCTGGTAGTTCAGTCTGGATTCATACGTAAGTGTGATTTGTTAAGGCATTTGTATTACTAAGCAGTGCCATGAACAATCTCCTTCTGAATTCCATGCATTTAGGTTAATAGCACCCTCAGTTTTCTCCAAGAAAGCAGTCTGTTTGTTTCTATAAATAGAAGGTTAATTTTGGTGGTATGTTTAAAACAAAAGAAGTATGCTGCAAAGGGGAATTGATGCCTCCACTTAGATACTTTCACTTGTAATTGAAAATGACACTCAGAGCCAGGTGTGGTGGCACATGCCTAGAATCCCAGTGACTTAAGGAGGCTCAGGCAGGAGGATCAAAATTTGAGGCTAGCTTCAGCAGCAAAGCAAAACCCTGAATCACAAAGTAAAAATCAAAAACAAACAAACAAAAAAACTGGGAGTGTAACTCTGTGGTAAAGCTTCCCTAGGTTCAATCCCCAGTTAAAAAACAGAAAAAAGGGGTCATGGGTTGTAGTTCTATGGTAGAGCGCTTGCCTGGCGTGTGTGAGGCACTGGGTTCCATCCTCAGCACCACGTTAAAATAAAAGTGTTGTGTCCATCTACAACATAAACACACACACACACACACACACACACACACTCACTCCTAGTTAAAAAAATTAAGACCCATAAGGCATTCTATTACAATGTAAGTTGTCTTACTCTCACCCATTCAATCTTTGAAAAAAAAAGTGTTTCTCTAAAACAACCCATTTTATCCTATGAATTTTTATAGGAGTATCTACCCACCTTTTTTTTTTTTTAAGGTTGCATTCTGCTATTTACAAGTAAAGTATCTGAACTTTCCAAAAGCTTTTCCACTTTTCCCCCACTGCTTTATTACAAGGTTTCTTAGACTTTCGGTACCTTTTTAAACCTTGGCGCTTTCAGTATCATGCTAGAATTGTACTGACATGCTTTTTTTTTTTTTTTTTTTTTTTTTTTTTTTTTTTTTTTTTGGTGCCAGGGATTGAACCATGGAGTGCTTTACCACTGAGCCACATGCCCAGCTCTTTCCCCTCTTTTTAAAATGTTTTACTTTAAAACATGATGTTTTAGTAGCTTTTTCACTGCCTTGGACAAAGACCTAACAAGAACACAGAGAGGAGATGCAGTAGCACATCATGGCAGAAGAGTTTGATGGAGGATGGTGACTAAAGACATCACACCAGGAAACAGAACTTTGTTGAACAAGGACAAAATATAAACCCCAAAGGCATACCCGCAATGACCCACCTCTTGCAACCACACCATACCTGTCTATAGTGACCACTCAGTTAATCACTGTCGGGATTAATTCACTGATTGGGTTAAGGCTCTCATAACCAATCATTTCACCTCTAAACCTTTTTGCATTGACTCATACATGAACTTTTGGGGGATACCACTTATCTAAACTATAACACAGGGTCTTGCTAAGTTGTTTAGGCCTTGCTACGTTGCTGAGGCTGACTTTGAACTTGTGAACCTCCTGCCTAGCTTCCCAAATTGCTGGGATTACAGATATATGCCACCATGACTGGCTGACATGCATTTTTTTATTTGGTCTATTGCATATGCATTATTTTATTTTCTCTGATTTTATGATTATGGAACATGTATCTTTATGTTCATCTTTTTGGATCATCTTGAAATAAAACCAATGTTCTTTTAAAGCGAATTTAAGCATTCTTTTGTGTAGGAAAATTAACTACTGTCAAATAACCATTAAAAACATATTAGGGGGCTGGGATTGTGGCTTAGTTTTAGAGTGTCTAGCACATGTGAGGCCCTGGGTTTGATCCTCAGCACCACATATAAATAAATAAAATAAAGGTATTGTATCCAACTACAACTAAAAAATAAATATATTTCTAAAAAGAACATATCAGTACTTAGTCTTGGTTATGGTTTCACCAAAAAGTATGCAAGATGTTGAAATGGTTACACATTTTAAAAATTAATAATGATTGCATTAAACCCAGTCATTCTGAATTATCAACTTAGAGCAGAAATATTTATGTGGAATCTTTATTCCCATACTTACCTTTTCTGGTTTTAACCAAGATGCTTATTTGATTAAATTCAGAATTTAAAAGAGTTAGAATTGGTTACTACAGGTCAGCTCTACCATTAGACCTAAAAAGGTGCTTGTTACTTTTTTAGGGCTGCTTTCCTCTGTTTTTGGAGATCAACAGAAGTTTCAGTTACATATACATGAGTTGGCCAGTCCAGATAGCTTGGTCTAGGTGTTTTAAAGTTTTTATTTTCATATTATGTTGTATCATCATGTGATTTTTAAAAATAGGAAAGTCATAGGAGGACGGGATTTGTAGAACTAAAATGATTAGTATGAATAAGATTATATACAAGAGAAAATAATAGAGATGAAGGGCTCTTTTGGAGTTACTTAGTAAATTATTTGACCTTCTTTATATCTAAATTGGTATTTTCAAATTCTCATTTCTTAAAATGAGATTACAAAAATAATGTGTAGATAAAAGGAAGTTGGGGTAAAATGATTTAAGTCAGAAAATTCCCTCCTGAATTTCTTTTTTTTTTTTAAGAATTTTTTAATATTTATTTTTTAGTGTTCAGCGGACACCACATCTTTGTTTGTATTGTCTGTGGTGCTGAGGGTCAAACCCCGGCCGCACGCATGCCAGGCAAGCGCGCTACCGCTTGAGCCACATCCCCAGCCCCCTCCTGAATTTCTTTACAATAGCTTTGCCTATCTTTGTATTTAGTCCTGTAAGTGTAATTATCTCAAATATTTTAAATTTCTTAGAATTCTAATTTTCAATTAATAAAATAATGAAAATTCCATCATAATTATAGATTATTGGCCCATTTCAGTTTCTTATTGGGTTACAGAATTAATAGAATCTATATACAATAGGATCCAAGCAAAGAACCATGAGTAGGAGCAGTAAAAATGGCTTGTTCATCCTGTAGTTCAGAGAATTAAGAATCTAAGAGTAATGGACATAGAAGCTATAGGAAGTTTACTTCTTTTTTAAAATTTTACTTTTGATTCTTTCCCTGTGTCTTCACTTACTTCACAACTTTATGTTCTAATTTACACTTTTTTGTGTATTTGTACTAGAGATGGAACCCAGGGTCACTCTGTAACTGAGCTACATCCTCAGTCCTTTTCTGTTTTTTTGAGACAGGGTCCAAGTTATTTACGGCCTCACTAAATTGCTGAGGCTGGCCTTGAACTTGGAATCCTTCAGTCTCAGCTTCCTAAGTCATTAGTATTACTGACTTGTGCCACTGTGCCTGACCTCAATTTAAACTTTAAGTGATAATTGTGGTCTGCATGTTTATGGACTTGCAATTCTGTGGAATATTAGTATTATTTTTTTAGAAAATAATTCCATAAAGGACTTACCACTTAGGAGATATTTTTTTTTCTCAAATATGCTAGTGCCATACCAATTGTGTTTATTTTAAAATAAAGGGTTCCTGCTGAGCACACCTGTAATCTCAGCAACTGGTGAGATGACACGGAGGATTCCAAGTTCAAGGCCATTCTTAGCAATTTAATGAGACCCTATCTCAAAATAAAAAAATAAAAAGGGCTGGTGGTACAGCTCAGTGGTAAAGTACTTTTAGGTTAAATCCCTAGTACCAAAGTAAGTAAGTAAATAAAACAAAGGATAAATAAATAAATAAGTAAAGGATTCCCTAGGGCAGGGGTTTTCAAATATCAGAAAATCAGAGGGATTTTTTAAACAGATTTTTGAGCTCCATTCACTTCCAGATTTCTGACTTAGTAACTCTGGGGTAAAGTCTAAGAATTCGTAATTCTAAGAAGTTCCAAGGTGATGGTAATATTGTTAGGCCTTAAATGATACTATAAGAAGCACAGTTACTCTCATCATTATACATAATACATGTATGAAGATGTGAATTTGGTGTCAATATACCTTATATATAATCAGAGATATGATAAATTATTGTATAATGATGTATTAAGAATTGTAATGCAAAATAAATAAATAATCATTTAAAAAAAGAATTAAGAATAATTGCACATAAAAAAAAGAACCACAGTTATACAGGATTTATTCCAGAAGTTTGAGACAGAACTAGATTTAATTTGTGCTGAATGAACACTGAGTACCTTGTAGTTCAAAATTGGGTATGAGCAATGATTGTTCAATGTCTTCATTTCTTCATAGATTGGAGCATATGATCAACAAATATGGGAAAAATCTGTTGAACAAAGAGAAATCAAGGTAACAAGTTTATTTCATTTTGTTTGTTTTGAAATATAATTCTATGAATTGATTATGTGTCACATTTTATTTAATATCTTTTTATATACTTTTAAGGTATAAATTAATATTATTATTTATTCTTTAAATAAGAAGTAAACTCTTTTTTTAAAAACAGCATAATCATGTCTTTACTGCTAATTATTTTTTGAGCTTTTTAGCATCTTTCCATTCTTTTAAAATTTAATTTCTAATGGTTATTTTTTGTTAGCTTTTTTCCCCTTTCACTTTTCACCTTATACTTCTAGTTTACTTTTCCTCCCTTATGATGCTGTCATTGCTCTGTACAGTTTATTAAACTGGTAAGTGTTTTAGGATTTTTCCCGTCTGAATGATCCTGTGCAAATGCTGCTCTGCTTGAGATCTGCTTTTGGTGCTACTAACAGAATGACTTGGACGCAAAAAGAGTCGCTGAAAAGTTGGTCATTTTTGAAAAGAATTTAGAAAAATAAAACATTAATTAAATATCTTCATAGTAAGCATTTTCTTCTTGAACATGCAGCTACCTCATATGTTGATGTGATATTCTCCTAGGCTACCTTGCTGGCATGAAAACTATTTTTAAACTAAATTTGTTGTTTCTCAGCATTTTTTTTTCGATAATAAGATTTATATATATTTTTTCATTTGCAAAGATACTAATCAGTGTGTTCCTGCACGAGCTGAATTTAATTTGGGCCCTACCAGAGTCTGTTTAGTTTACTTGACATTCTGTTTTATAGAAAGGTTTATGTTACAGTGAAAACTAGATCTATAGATATTTCACAATCTGTTTTTTAAAAATCTGCCAATATTTAACTATAATAAAGAGCAAGATTCTTTGACATTTGTTAATTTTAATCTTTACACTTTTTTTTTTAATGAAGATTTGATACATTTAAGGGTGGGGCATGTAGCTCAGTGGAAGGCACCTATTTAGCATGTGAAAAGCGCTAGGTTCTATTCCCAGCACTGCAAAATTAAAAGAATGAATACACTTAATAAAGTTGTTACGCGTTAAATATAGGATTTAAGTCAGGAGGATAGAAAGATGAGGTCGGTTACAGTTTTGTAGGTAAGATATGTAATTGAAAATGAGATAAATTCAGAGACACTTGTGTAAGTCTCTATAGGGAATGCAGAGGGAGGCAGCCCTGGGGAGGTTAGGAGAAATTTAATAGAGGAAGTAGTTCTTGAACAGAGTTTGACAGACTTTGGGGAGGCAAATGGTGAAGACATTACAGACTGATGAAGAACATATAAAAATATAAAGAAAAGAAGAAACATGACTGAATCAGGAATACTCAAAGAGTTTGACTTGGAAATAGATTGGATTGAGGAAGGATTTAAGGATGATTATGCATAAAACTAGAAAAGAAAATGGAAGTTAAATTATGAAGGGTCTTGAATACCTAACCCAAGAATTTAGACATAATCTGGAAAAAAGTGGGGTTGACACTGAAAGAATTTTTTTAATTGATTTTATTATATTTTTATAAATACACGACAACAGTGGAATACATTACAATCCTTATTACACAAATAGAGCACAGTTTTTTGTATCTCTGTATACAAAGTATGTTCACATCAACTTATGCCATTATACATGTACTTTTTTTTACTTTACAATTCTTAATTCACATATATACCACAATTTTTCATATCTCATGTTTGTATATAAGGTGTGTGTTTTTAAAAATTGTGTTGACATGCAATTCAAGTCTTTCTATTTATTTATTTATTTATTACATGACAATAGTGGAATGCATTATATTCATAATTATCCATTCACAGCACAATTTTTGTAACTCTGTATATAAAGTATGTTCACGCCAAATTATGCCATTATACACGAGCTCTCTTTTTTTGCATTACAATTCTTAATATACCTTTATAATACAATTTATCATATCTCTGATTGTATATAAGGTATGTTGACTCCAAATTCACATCTTCATACATGTATTTTGTATAATGTACTTTGTATAACGATAACCATTACATTCCACCAACTATTTTTCTTAAGCATTTTATAAATTATAACTAAAATTTCATTTTATTCTCTGATCACTTTGGCCCAAATTTAAAAGTAAATATATAAAAAGAAACTCTGGTGTGCTATTTCATAGTTGCAGTTGCATGATTATAGATAACAGTAATGTACTGTATATTTTAAAAAGCTAGATGAAAGGATTTTGAAGGTTTTTACCATAAATGTTTCCCCACACATGTTTGGGGAAATAGATATGCTTACCCTGATTTAAACGTTGTGCAATCTGTGCATGCATCAGAACATCACACAGTATCCATAAATCTGTGCAATTTTTATGTGTTGATTGAAAAAAAAAAAAAAGAAACTTAAATGCAGAATTTCCCTCATAGCTCCTAGATTTTAAAAGCTTCAACAAAAAGCTTATGAAATCTTTACTTATTGACAGAGGAAAAAGGAGATGGAGGGGAGAAAAGGATTTCTAGAAAGTGAAACTGATATTTCTGTCCTTGATGGATTCTAAGTATTACAGTAACTCCATGCATAGGAAGTCTACTTACTAATAAAAGAACTTTATAAACTTAAGCAGCCTTCGTTAATTTTGGAGGTCAGTATTATCTGTGTATTTGGGGATTTTTAAAAAATACACAACTTCATAGTATTTGAGTCACTGCACTATGGAAAACAAACATACTATGAGTTTAAATGTACATTCAAAAAAGAATATTTCATTTTGACTCTAGCATGTTAATTACATTTATACTGTTTGTTTCTGTTTTCTACTTTGTGCATAAATGAGTAGTTTCAAAAATTTCATTCTTTTTTTAAATTTCATTTTTTGTTTGTTTGCTTAACTTTGTGCAGGTTATGATTATAGCTAGGAATACTTTGTCTGAATGCAGTTTACCCCAAATCAATTTAAAATTTTCCAACTTAAAATGTCTACTTAATTAAAATCATGTTTTATGAATACTCACATCATTGTTGCCCCCAACGCTAAGGATTGAACCCTGGGCCTGGGGCATGCTAGGCAAAACTCTACCACAGAGCTATATCCTCAACTCCAATATTTTTCATTTTTGTGACTAAAATTATTAATTTTCAATTTATCAATGTAAGTTTTTACTTTTTAAAAACCCTTTAAATATTCTGATAGACTCCCTTGAAAGGGAAGTTTTACTGAAACTGGCCGTTAAGGTGTGGCTCTATAATATAGCTCAAAATAAATGTTTTAATAGAATGTAAAATAGGAAATGAACCAAGTATATACAAGGTCAAGTAGAATGAGCATGTTGAAAACCAGCATAGTTGTGTAAATCAAGACCATTTACTGTTTTTCTGGTTAGTTATTAAAAGACTTTTTGATAAAAATTTTAGGTTTACAACAATAAACTATGTCTCAGATTAGTCAGAAAACACTGGCAATAATGGTTATTCTAAAGTTAGAGAAAGACTTATGATAGAAGTAAATGTAAACATATTGCTGTTTTTTTTTTAATTCTTGGCACAATAAAGGTAAAATACCATAATAATAAACTTTATACCAAATCAAAACAGTGCTTTATTAATGAAATTTTGTTTAAATGTATGTATTAGAATTGTCTTTCCAGTTTGCAAAATCTTGTAAATGATTTATAATCTGTTAGCTACCCTATAGTTACATCAAAATGAAAGTAAAGTACAGAAGCAATGGATTCTCATTATTCATGGTAATTATATTCTTGAAAGTCACCACAAACACTGAATTGGTGGTGAATACTGAACCATTGCTCCTAAGGGAAATAGGTTTCTCTAAGCCTTAGGTCATAACATCTTTGTCAACTGATCAGTATATAACTTTGTTTTATGTATGTTTCTGTGTTAAGATCCCTTATTTAATATACATTGTTGATTTTTATTAACAATAAACTTATGACCAGTAATGCTATAAGTCAGGTTTAAAATGGAGGTTATGCTGGCATGGTGGTACATGCTCATAATCCTAACAATTTGGGAGGTTGAGGCAGGAGGGTCACAAGTTCAAAGCTAGCCTCAGCAACTTAGTGAGGCCCTATGCAATTTAACGGGACCCTGTCTCAAAATGAAAAATAAAAAGGGATGGGAATATGGCTCAATGATTAAGCACCCCTTGGTTAAATCCTGGCACTGTAAGTGAAAGAACAAATAAATAAATAAATGGAGCTTATCTGACACACATTTTCTCTGGAAGGCACATCACAGCTTTCTTGCACTTAGGAACACTAGACGGCACTGCACGGTGTATGGGGTCATTTAAAAAAAAACTGCCAATAAAAAGCACAAAAATGTGAAGAACAAAAAACTAAAACAGACTGGAAAGAGAACTTGTTTACAGTAATGAGAGCTCAAACAAAAAGGCAGAGTGTTGCCTTGTATGGCCTCAGCTGAGAATGTGCATATTGGGAGCCTAAAAATTTTTTCCACTCTGCAAATAAGGGCAAAAGGACTAAACATATGGATTTAGGGATACGAGTAACAATAAGTGTATTTGCAAATATAGAATCTGAGAATGTAAGGATCAACTATCTATATATTGCTTTATCTTCAAACCTGACCCCCCACCCCCTTTTTGTTTTGTATCTTTGGGTAGTTTGCAACTTCAGCTGTACGGAGCATATGAAAAAGTTCAAAGGTTAATTACATCTTGAAGTCAGGGTACATTATTGGTTTAGATGTATAAGTTCTGACCTTAAATACTGCCTCTGGTTTTAGATGTAAACAGTTCTTAAATCTGATTTTAACTTTATTGTTCATTGTTACTTGGATTAGGACCAAAGAAAATATTTACTGCAAAGTTGGTTGTTTAATTGAATGTCTTCTGAGGAATTTAACCTAAGCTTACAATTCTTAACATATTAGGTCTTAAGTAATAACATAATTCATTTTTCCCCACTAATTTTGACCACCCCCACCCCACCCCTGCACTCTCTACACTGAAAGCAGAAATTTAATTTTAGCCAGTGGTCAATAATTTCAAGTTTAAATTAATTCAATTCACAAAAACTGCCTCTTCTTCCGTTGGCATATGGACATAGTGCAACCCTAAGATGTACATAATCCTCTCTGGGGCTCAGCTGATACCCCCATAACATGCTAGCATTTGCTGAGAAGTTTACATCTCTGTCTAGTTCTTAGCTCTGATTTACTGCTTCCTGTAGCAACACCTCACCATTACATCTTGAGGGCCTTCAGGGCTACTGCTCACCCCATCCTGAACCCTCTCCTGATGACAATCTGGGGCCAGTGTAGTCTCTTGAACCATCTAGACTGTACACCCAAATTTGCTTGGTGTAGTCATAATCTTTGTATTAAAATTTTTCTATTAGTAATGAACTGTCTTTGCATGTTACACAAATCCCTAAACATATCCTTTTAGAAAAACAAATTTATTACAATACTATAATTATGTTCCACTTGTAACAAATGCAAAATATATCTTTTTGTTTGGTGTATTACTTAAAGATTTTATATTAAATTGAAATCCTTAGAAGTTAATTCTTTTATGCTGTTCTGACTAAGAGATTAACATGTACAAATTTCAGTACTACTATTTATATATTGCAGGGGTTAAGAAATAAACCAAAGAAAACAGCACATGTGAAACCAGACCTCATAGATGTTGATCTTGTAAGAGGTGAGTCTTCAATAAATAAATGCTTTATATAAGGAGACATTGACTTTGAAGAAGCAATTTTAAAATAGGTTAGATATATACACTTTTAGAAGTAAAAGCAGTTTGAGCTGACATGAGAACAGGAATAGCATAAAAAAGAGAGAATGGAAGATAAATACCTTTGAGTAGCTTTTCCTCCCACTAAATATCACTGAAATAAGTATAAAAGATAGCAGTTCATGTTGCTTAGCAAAGCATAGCACTTTGTTATAAAAATTAAAGTGGCAATTTGTAATTCCTAACTGAAATTGACATTTGAATACTATATTATATTTATAAAATATGTGGGAAAAATTCTATTATTTCAACTAATAATCTTTTTCAGAGTATTTGAGTTATCATATTAAGATACTATGATGAATATTTTTTAAAGTGACTACTCCCTAAATTGGATGTTTCTTACTTGTAGTACAGAATAAAATTACGCATGTGTGGTTTTTCAAACAGTGACATTTTTTTCTGTAGGGAAATAAATGTAGTCTGTCATTGTATTTTACCTTTTTTTCAGGGTCTGCATTTGCTAAGGCAAAGCCTGAAAGTCCTTGGACTTCTCTGACCAGAAAGGGAATTGTTCGAGTTGTATTTTTTCCCTTTTTCTTTCGCTGGTGGTTACAAGTAACATCAAAGGTCATCTTTTTCTGGCTTCTTGTCCTTTATCTTCTTCAAGGTATAATTAAGTGATGGAAATGCAATTTGCTTTTAGCTTTCAGGGATGTTATATTTTTAGATTTACTAAGGCTTTGTTCTAAACATATACTAACTACTACCTAGAATGAAGTGAGTATGAATATGTTAACAAGAGAAAGCTAGTTTAGTATTAAAAATGTTTGAGAAAATAAGGCAGTATTTTCCAATATGATTATGCAAAAATTTAAATCAGTGTATGGCTAAAGAATTTTCTTTTTCTTTCTTTTATACTGGGGATTGAACCCAGGGACACTTTACAACTTTACAGTCTATTTACAGACTTTACAGTCTATTTATTATTATTATTATTATTATTATTATTATTATTTTATTCTACTTAGTTGTACATCACAGCAGAATGCATTTCAGTTTGTACACAAATGGATTGCAGCATTTCCCTTCTTTGGTTGTATACAGTGTAGAGATGCACTATCCGTGCAATCATATGTGTACCTAGGGTAATGATGTTCATCTCATTCTACCAAAAACTTTTTTGGTGCTTCGCATTAGAACCCACAGCCTTGTGCATGTGAGGCAAGCACTCTCCAACTGAGCTATATCCCAACCCCCAACCTTTTTTATTTTTATTTTGAGGCAGATTCTTGCTAAGTCACTCAAACTGGTCTTGCAGTCCTCCTGCCTCAGCTCTGGAGTTGCTGTGATTATAGAGGTACACCACTGCATCTAGCTATGAGGGGATTTTCTAAAGTTAAAAAAAAAATCTTTAAAATGCATCTGCCGCCATATGTACACACACACACACACACAAGTCTTTTTTTTTTTTTTTTAATACAACCTATGCAAGTTCATTTTTCCTGCCTAAAGCATGGTTCATTTTTCTGTACCTTTTACTATGGTGATCTGAACTAGCCTTATTCTGTATTGAAATTTTATATATCGTGCACTGAGTACTTTGTCAGATTATTACTTAATTCTCACAGTAACCCAGTGAAATATATTTCTAGCTTATAGATATGGGACCTGAAAGATCTGCAAATTCAAAGCCACACAATCACCAGGTGTAATAGTGTACACCTACAACTCTAAGTCTTCTGACTCAGAGCCAGACACTAACAACTCAGTTACACTGCCTCCCAACACAGCAGCATTCTAGTGCACAATCATAGCATCATTATACAACATGACATATATAGTATTACAGACTATTTGGAGACTAACGAAGAAACAACTCACATTTCATCCCATTAACAAAGCAATTATTTTAATTTGGTTGATGATATAAAATAATATGAAATTTGGTTGATAAATAAAATAAGAAAAGCTTGTCTCTTTAATGTTACCTTAAAAAAATTATTTCAGTCCTGAATGATTATTTCTATATGTTTATCAATGGATTCTATGTAAGATTCTTGATACATTGTAAGTAAATGAAAATAAAAATTAGACTTAAAAGTTGTTTCTTCTAGCCCAAGGGGCGTGTGTGTGTGTGTGTGTGTGTGTGTGTATAGACTATGAGGATTTTGTGATTGTTACTAGAATTTTTGTTTTGTTTTGCATTGTAAGGGAATGAACCTATCCCTCCCACATTCTAGGCAAGTACTCTACCAATAAGGTAAACAACAGCCCTGTTTTTTCTGATTAAAGATATTTGTTCATGGCAGAAAATTTGGAAATATAGAAAAAACTAAAGAAAAAAAACCTATTCATAATCTTGCCTTTCAGTTTACCTTATAACATTTTTATATTGTTGAGAGTACTTTGCAAAAACAGTTTTATATAAATGTAAATATATATATATGTGTGTGTGTGTGTATATATATATATATATATATATATAGTCTAATGTCAAAGTGTCAGTCTATGTGTATGATTTTAAATTACTAGAAAGCATCTCATTGTACATCAGTATTTGGCATTTAAACTGTTTGCTCTCTTTTATTATTATAATTCTGAAGTAAACATTTATGAAGCTTTTCTTATTTTATTTTCTTATTGTAGATTCTTAGAGTGTATGAAATTCTAATTGTTTTTAAAATGGTGATATTTTTGTTAATGCTTTCCATGACAGTTCTTTTAAATTTTTCTGATCAAACATTTTCTGGGTATTGTTACCTGATATTTTGTTAAACTAAATGTTGACTTATATACATCATCATATTTACCCATGAATACGATAGGCATTTCATTGTAATATGTACATTACAATGATCACACTTAACAAAATGAACAAAATGTCCTAATATTAAAATTTTCTGCTTATTCAGAATTAGATACTCATAGACACTGGTTTCAGGCATGGCTGGATATGAAGGCTCAGATGATGTCTTTACTTTTTTTCTGTTGACTCTGCTTTCCTTGCTGGTTGTACTCTTAGGTTGGCCCTTTCTAGGTGATGGCTAAAGTGGCCACTGACAACATTTCCGTAATCCTTAGTATTTGTGATCTAGGAGAATAGCCTTTTTAAAGCATCTATATTAATACCTGAAGAAGATTCTGATCACCCCTGCTTAGGCCACAAGCCTTTAAAAATTATTTATTTATTTTTATTATTATTACTCCTATGCCCAGAGTTATTAATTTGTGGCAAGCCTAGGTTTTTTGCCCATGCCTGAGGTGGGAGAAATAAGACTGTTTCAGTGACAGATAAAGGAGGGAGACCCCCAAAAGGTAGAGTTTATATTGAGAAAATCTAAGGGATGCAGGGCAGGCAAAAACAAGATTTCTCCTTCATGTGGTAATTGTTACATGTATGTTTATTGTTTGCTCTGGAAAATATGCCCAAGTAAATTTATGCTATTAATTTTGTATACATAGACCTTTGTTTATATGCTTTTTATAGCCATATTACACACTTATTATCATTAGACTTCCTTATTTGTACTAAAAGTTAGTATGATTCTTTTTATTTTCTGTCAATTATCTAACCTGGAATGCCCATAAATTTGTATGCATCTAATTTTCTTTGTGGTGTTGAGGTGTGTACTTCAGAGATGATATTGAGTGTTATCTTAGTCTAAGAGTAAATTACTAAATACCATGATTAGGCTATGGCAAACAAGAAAATAGTCTAAAGAGCTGTGTAGAGTAACATTTTAAATTTATTTAAATGTGGAAAAAGAATCTGGCAAGAAGTAATGTAAGAGCAGTTTAAAAAGTTTTGAAGAAGTGACTGTCAGATCTATAATTAAATATATTTTCTCTCCCTTTTTGTAGTTGCTGCAATAGTATTATTCTGTTCCACTTCTAGCCCACATAGTATACCTCTGACAGAAGTGATTGGGCCAATATGGCTGATGCTGCTCTTGGGAACTGTGCATTGCCAGATTGTTTCAACAAGAACACCTAAACCTATAAGTACAGGCGGTAAAAGAAGAAGGTACTGTCTATTGAAAAGTGATCTTTTTGGGGGGTAAATTTATGTAATTTGAATCCAGGATTATTCTTAACTATTCTCATTACCTTCATAGAATAAAATGTTGTCTTATAAAATTGTTCTTTCAAATAAAGTACTGAGTTCTCAGATCAATTAACAAGCAATTTATTTTCTTTATTTACTTAAAGGTTATTTTGAAACCACATGCCTGTGTTTTTCTTAATTGTTGTTTTCTTAAAATTCATTTCCAGTCACCTAAGAACAATATTGGGAATGTGTTAGCTGGAATTGCTAAAAATTCCTACTAATTAGAAAATTTTGTATTTCTAAGATGGCTTGGCAAAAATAACAGCCAAAAAAAAAAAAAAAAAAAAAAAAAGAAAGAAAAAGAAATTTCAGCTAGGCTCTATTCTCTAAATGATGTTTGAAGCTGTATGATATTGCCCTTAATTAAGTATACATAGAAGCCCAGTGTGTTGTCACATGCCTGTAATCCCAGCAATTTGGGAATCTGAGGCTAGAGAATCACAAGTTCAAGACGAAAGTAAGCAACTTAGTTAAACCCTGTCTCAAAATAAGAAATATAAAAGGGTCAGGGATGTAGCTTACTGGTAAATTACCCCTGGGTTCTTTACCCTGGGTTCAATACCAAGTGCTAGGGACTGGGGGCAGGGGGGTGGGGAATTAAACATAGCAAGTCTCACAAAGCACAATGGAATTTCTGTTTTAATGGTCTTTTGGAGAATCTTCTTTTGAATATTGTTGGTTAGAGATTGTGACGTTTGCAGTTTTTGGGTATCGAGATTTAAACTCATCTCATTTTTTAAAGATAATGCCTATGTCAGATAAATAGCTTTGTTGATTAGTTAGATTATAATTCTCTCCAATCTAAATTTTCTTCTTTCTTTACCTGCAGATAAGTGACATTCAAATAGGGAAGAAATAACTTTTGTAAATACCTGTCCAGTGTGATCCTTACAACCTTTTGCCACTGCCCTGTCAGGATGAGCAAGGAAAAATACCTTACTATTTATAGAAATTGGTCTTGAATATGCACTATGATATTTGGATTACATTTTATTTAGTAAATTTGAATTTTATTATTTATCAAATTTTCTATGTTTATGTTTTCTAAAATTTTGAATGTACTATCGAGAAAGTGGTTGTTAAAATTTTAAAGCTACCTTCTGCTCTTTAATTTCTTCCTTGATGAAGGAAATTAAGAAAAGCAGCCCATTTGGAAGTACATAGGGAAGGAGATGGTTCTAGTACTACAGATAACACACAGGAAGGAGCAGTTCAGAGCCACGGTACAAGCACCACTTACAGTGTTGGCGCTGTCTTCAGAGATCTCTGGCATGCTGCTTTCTTTTTATCAGGGTTTGTATTTATTCAAGGCTTTCTATGGCATAGAGCTGCACTATCCCTTTTCTGCTACTTCAGTCTCAGGTAATGAATATTAATGACTTTAAATATGACAGCCTCATAATGGCTTCTGTTTTGATAAATTATAATACAATAGTAATGGGAAAATGAAGATCATAAAGTTTACTTTGGGTTATGTATAAATATATCTATCTGAGAATGAATATATACTAGCAAAGTATATTTATTTAGGAGTTTTTGATTTTGGCTTCTTTTATATTTCTCAAGTAATATTATACTTCTGTTAACTACTTTGTTTTTATCACCATAAAAATGGTTTTAATAAGTTGTAAGAGTTGTGTCAAATAAAATGTGTACTGTAGTATAAAATTCTACTTTTGTACACTGGGCTTTTAGTATAGTTTGTACCATCAGTGAAGATTGAACAAATAGGAAAATAAATGATAGCAAACTTCAAAACCATATAAAACTTAACTCAATCTTATATATTATTATATAATATACCATTATATAATTTACCATTATATAATTATATTATTATTTGAATAACCTACATAGTTTAAATATGTACATGTTATAAAAAAGTTAGAAAGCTATTATTGAAATAACGAGTGTGATTGATGAAAGGTGCTAATTTAGTAAGAAAAGGGATAATGCAAATAACTATCTTCTGTCATTTGTTACTATTTCACTAAAAATATTGTTTCATCAATTTGTAATTGTGCTCTTATGATAAAGTTTATCATGCATTATAAAACTAAGCAATTATATCCTGGATGAGTTCTTACTGTTTGTAATTTTCAGGAAAGTTTTCCAAAATTTTTTTTCTTTAATTTTTATTGTTGGTTGTTCAAAACATTACATAGTTCTTGACATATCATATTTCACAAAGTGGGTTATGAACTCCCATTTTTACCCCATATACTGATTGCAGCATCACATTGGTTACACATCCATTGTTTTACATATTGCTATACTAGTGTCTGTTGTATTCTGCTGCCTTTCCTATCCCCTACTATCCCCCATCCCCCATCCCCTCCCCTCCCATCTTCTCTCTCTACCCCATCTACTGTAATTCATTTCTCCCCCTTGTTCTTTTTTCCCCTTTCCCCTCACTTCCTCTTGTATGTAATTTTGTAAAACCATGAGGGTCTCCTTCCATTTCCATGCAATTTCCCTTCTCTTTCCTTTTCCCTCCCACCTCTCACCCCTGTTTAATGTTAATCTTCTTCTCATGCTCTTCCTCCCCACTCTGTTCTTAGTTACTCTCCTTATATCAAAGAAAACATTTGGCATTTGTTTTTTAGGGATTGGCTAGCTTCACTTAGCATAATCTGTTCTAATGCCATCCATTTCCCTGCAAAT
>NW_026000142.1:27850230-27859977 GCF_001458135.2 Marmota marmota marmota
TCTGCCTCTCAGCAGGCTGCTGGTCCTCTTCTGCCGGTGGGTCGCAGGTCCGCCTACCTTGCAGGCGTGTGGGACGGCTCTGCCCCTCCGCGGGCGGCTGGGCCTGTTCTGTCGGTGGTCACAGTTCTGCCTACCTTGCAGGCGCGGGTGGAGGGGGCTCTGCCCCTCAGTAGGCCGCTCGGCCTGTTCTGCCGGTGGGTCTCAGGTCCGCCTATCTTCAGTTTTCCAAAATTTAATAATTTACAGTTACATGGCATTGATTAAGTTGAAACCCTGTGTTGCGATTACCTATTCTTCTTCCAGTGATGATGTTTTAGTGTTTTAACTTGGCTTGGATTCTCTCTCTCTCTCTCCTTCAGTCTTTTTTTTTTAATCGCTCTCTTTTCTAACATTAGGATGAAAGTGTTTAGTCATTACAAAGTCAGATTTTTAAACATTTCTCAATACCTTCAGATAAGCAGTTATAAATAACACAGTGGATATGTTTTGCTTTCAGAGAGTCATTTAGTTTTTTGGTTTCTACAATGGATAATATATTATGTGGGTATTTAGAATCCTCTAAAACTAGTAGGTTGGTGCTTTTGAAAATTTACAATGTTTCTCTACTCAAATGAGATCTAGACTTCAGTTTTTCTCTTGTTGGGCTATACTCTGACCATGACCATGACTACCAGTCATCAATGGATTTATTCCCTTTTATCATGTCAACTGTACATCTAAATATTTTAAAAGTGAACTGCTTTTACCTATCTCATTGGAGCTTGTTTTCCAGCATATGAATAAGGCTATGTTAAGTATCAGGTACAAAAAGATCTTAAGACAAATGTTATTTTTTAAGTCCTAAGCTAAATTATTTTAATCAAGGTCTAAGCATAGTACAGATAACAATGATGGTTATATGTAGGCTCTTATGTTGTCTGGTATCTGAGATTTTACATGTTATGCCTCTCTACTGTCTCCTTTTCCCCTTTGTTTCCTAACCTTGTGAAAGTGAGAGCAGGACTAGAAATTTCATATCATGTTGTAGGACAAGAGTTACCTGCAACTGTTAAACTTCCCCTAATGTCTTTTTATACTGAAAGGATTCTCTTCAGTCTTGTATCTATTTATATACTTCAGAGTATTTTTCAGAATACCAGAAAATATTTCTAACATTTATTTTTTCATGGTGGAAAAGAACACTATGAGTGTCTGATTACCCGACTAGTGTTTTATGGAAACGCACTAGTTTTCATAAATTTGAGATTTGTGAGCTAGCAAGTCCTTTGAAAGTTGTGTTAACTTTTTAAGTTTTCAAAATGAAAACATGCAGTTTTAAGGTTTATTTATGGTGTAGATTGTATATTTATTTACATTTTTTTAGAAAAGAATAAAATCTTTTATTTTTTCACAAATGAGTTAAGGTGATTATACCTAATGTATTTCAAAATGTCATTCTCTCCCATCATCTTTTGACGGAGCTTCTCTTCCTTGAATGTCAAGCATAATACTCTAAGGAAAATTCTACAAAGGTCCTATCATCCAAAAATTAAAGTGGTAGGCTAGTTATAAAACTTTAAGTCTTGACAGTGACAATTGCACACTGTTTCTCAGCAAATGTTTTCTATTCAAAACCCAATTCACAAATTATTTCTGGCTTTTTATTTTCCTATTGATAAAAAATAATAATTTTTCATGAGCCAGGCATTATGTTACATGCTAGGAATACAAAACTAAAGCTGATGGACTAAAATATAATGTTGTAAATGTAAACAGAACATCCTAGGAGCAAAAAGGTACAACTGTCTCTGCCAAGGAAAATCAGCACACCTTCATATTTTAGGTGAGTCTGGAAAGTGAATTTAATTAAAGAGTTGGATAATGTAATGTTCTTACAAGAAGGGAGGTTTCTGGAAATTTGGTAAGATCATTCATTCATTCATTCATTCTGAATGGAAATGTAAGCTAAATCCAAGTGGTCTGGAAGGTGAGCAGTGAAGGTGGAAGAGAGTAGCAACATTATGATGGTCAACTGCCCTGATGAATGACTAGATTTGGGTGACTGAGCCTTCATCTAAGCCCTTCTCCCTCTGGATGGATCTGTGGTCCTAGGATAAGTTCCTAGTTTCCCCATAAGCTTCTTTAACATTTAGGATAGAATTAAATCTGAGATCTTTTCCTTTAATAATCATAGAATTAAAAATATATGTATAAGAGTTGGAAAGAATACAGAAAATGACCAAGTTCAGTTATTTCTTTATGTCTCCAGAATGTTAGATATTTTCAAAATGGCAAATGTAAATCTATAATCAATTTTCAATATTTTAGAAAGCCTACCAGAGATTGCACATTTTCTGGTGGTATTAAATGCCTGGTTTTCTTGATTTGTGCCGGAATTATGGAAGGTCCACATGAAGGCTGAGCTGTCTTCTGATTAAGTATAAACTGTTTTCTCATTATTTTTATGCTAAGCGTTTTTTTTTTTTTTTTCAAAATTCAGGAGGGAGGTTATGGGTTAAACAGTAAAAATTAGTAAAATTTGCTGCCATGTTCGCAATTTCTAAAACACTTTTCACTTACTTCATAATTTGTTCTGCATAACAATGTAGAAACACTTAAAACAGCAGAACCAAGAGTTCTTGAACCAGATGTCTTTTTAATTACTCTGAGGTTTTGCATTCTTTCTGTATGTGCCAGCCTTTATGCCAAAATCCTTCCATTTAGAAGCACTTGTCGTCCCCTAACTTTTGGGTCACACTGCCTGCTTTGCAGGTGACAGTGATGGCTTCCTTTTTTTCATTCAGGAAAAGCTTGCTAGCACATGTGCATGACACACTGAGTTCACACCACCTTTTATCTGGAGTGGATACCTGAGTAACTCCTGAGAGTTTGCCCTCAGGACAAGGAGAGCCATCACCTTTTGAGCTCTGTGGTGCCCCCCTGCTCATGCCCCACCACCACTGCTACTATTTATTGTACTCTATTCCCTTTCACACTTTGCCTTCCAGAACATCACTAACAAAAACAGCCATTGACAAGGGATTCTTTCTTTGCTAGGCCCCTGCAGTTGCCAGAGAAGAACTGCATCTATCATGGAATAAGTAAAACCAGTATAGAGCTATATCTCCTGTTCTCACGATACTAATGTCACTTCCCAGATTCCTGTGACTCGATGTTTGGGTTTCTGGTCTAAGAAAATACTGTTAGCTCTGGTTTTACTAAATTATTGTATTTATATGCATTAAATGTAAATATCAGAAGGTTACATTTGTGTGTGTGTGTGTGTGTGTGTGTGTATAATACTAAAAAGTATCATTTCTTTCTATAGTGCAATACTTTAATCAATACCAGTTTCTTCCTACTTTGCTTTCAGTTTTTGGTGAGGAATGGTAGTTTAGATGTATATGTTTATTTTAAAATCAAAAGACTGTCTTGCTTTAGTTTATTTTTTTGTTTTAAAGTTGACTTAAATAGAAGTAGATTCTCTTTAAAAATATGCTGTAAGTAGAGTTTTGGAAAAAAATAAATTTTTTTTCTCTTCCCTAGTATTTTTGCTCCCTCAAACAAGGGGACAAGAGGATTATTTAAACATCTGAGCCTTGGTAACCTGTGTTACTTTTGAAATATTAGTATTATTCTTTGACACTTTTTAACTTTCATTTATTAATGGAACTATGAGTCAGTAGTCAGTGTTAAAATTAAACCTGGCTTGGAGCAGCTACAGTTTTTTTATTCTTTATCTGCAATAATTGGAGTTTACCTCTTGTACCATTTCTCTTTTCTTTCAGCATTTCTTCTATGTTCAAATCCATAGAATGCTCTAATCAGGGGACAAATTATTTTGTACTTTTTTAAAAAATACAGTTTTATTTTGAAAGAGGTTCAAACTTAGAGAAGCATTGCAAGAATAACACAAAGAATTCCCCTGTGTCTTTCATCCAAATAAACTGGTTAAAATTCTGCTGATTTTCTTTATTAATGTTTATTATAACAAAAGACTGTAATCTGAAATTATATACCTTACTTAGTGGTCATGTGCCTCTACTCTCCTGCAGTCTGAAGCAGATCCTCAGCCTTTCCTTGAGTTTTATGCTCATATTTTTTGAAGACATTAGGGCAGCCACTTTGTGGAATATCCCTTAGTTTGGGTTTTATGCCAGTAGTATGCTGAATCTGGCTCCAAGTTTACTTTTGAGAGCTGAATGGACATATCTCTTCCCAATTCTTTGATCAGCAATATCAGTTGATACCTGAAATTGGCCGTGGTGGAATATTTATACCATAGAAATGAGGAAATACACAGGCTAGGGCTTTTTACCCCTGACGAGCTGATTTTAAACATTTAAAAACATATTCATTATTAAACCCAAGTTACACATTTTTTATAATAATATCACAGAAATGATTCTGGTTTGACTCATTGCATTCTATCAGGTGGCAAACAATGTGGATTTGTTCTATTAGTAATATTTGCATTCATCACTTGATTAGGATACCTATCAGATTTCTCCAAATACAAATTTATTTTATTTTTCCTTTTATAATAAAAAATATCCTGTGATGCCTTAAAGCTATGAAAGTAACCCATTAGATTAAATTATATTAGATTGACCTAAATTTTTTAAGTAGAATCCCCTTGAGCAGGTTCTTTTCCTTTTTGACATGTTCTTATCATTCTTTGAGCATTCTCTAACACAGAACATCATTTCAGGTTCAATTTGTACTTCTCTGTCACAGCCCTGGAATCAGCTATTTCTTCAAGAAGAACCATGTATGGAAACCAAAATCTGAGTGCAAGATGTGCTCACTGCTATTGAGATGTTGCTATACCCAGACCTTTTCAGTGAGCAGAGCTAACAAAGTGTGTGTGTGTGTGTGTGTGTGTGTGTTTATTCCTTTACATTTTTATTCTGTATAGTTCCAAATACATCTATCTATCTAATCTCAAACTGTGCATTTGTAATGATAGCTTCACTTTACATATACAGTGTTGTTTTCAATTTAATTTACAATCCCAAAAGGTTTATTCTTTTTTTCTATATTTATTTTCTGTTAGTGGAAAATCTGATTGCCATCATTCTCAGTATGGTTACTTATTCAATGAATCTTCCATATGTAGCCTATCTGACCTTGCCAGGCTGCATCTTGTACCCTTCATTCACATTGTTCTCATACTGGCTAGCTGTCATTGACTGTCACTGAGCTGCCCCTGCTGTTTTACTCTAGTGATATTCTTTGAAGTGCCAGATTGCCTTTGTATTTTGAGCTGCTTTGTAAGCTGAGGGTTGTATTTACATTTAGTATTTTCTTTTGCCATTGCTGTTTATTTTGTAATTTATCTGCACTTGGTTCTTAAGAAGCATCGTGTAGCTACCATAGCTTTGTAACTTAATTTTTTTGTGTACTGTGAGGAGAAGCAAATCAAAAGACAGAAGGGAGCAGAAGTAAGGAAGGGAGGGCTGGAGATGTGGCTCAAGCGGTAGCGCGCTCGCCTGGCATGCGTGCGGCCCGGGTTCGATCCTCAGCACCACATACAAAGATGTTGTGTCCGCCAAGAACTAAAAAATAAATATTAAAAAATTCTCTCTTCTCTCTGTCTCTCACTCTCTCTTTAAAAAAAAAAAAAAAAAAAGAAGAAGTAAGGAAGGGAGGTAGTGAGCAAGAGAGCTGAAAAGTATTGTATGGAATGAGTGTTGCTGTTATGTTCCCCTCTGCTTTGACAGTGCCTAACCTGTCCTGATAGAGAAAGAATATATTCTTTTAAAAAAAACTCTTTGATTCAAAGATCTTTCCACCAAGCTTTTTTCTTTTTTGTCCTGTATGTTTTCACTTCTATATGTTTTCCTGAGTTTTCAGTCACTATTTCTACTTATGACTACTGGCTTCCAGGCCGGTTTCCAACTGCCTACTGACCTTTTTCAGGATGTTCCATCTTTCTTCTCAAATAAATATCTCTTCTTATACATTCTATATGATTAATAGTTCTACCAACGTTTTCAGTCATTCTTTTACCTTATTTATTCTCCTTTCTTCCTCCCCTCCTAGCCTAAGCACATTTCCATAAACTTTATTACCTTTCAGCACACTTCTTTTTGTTTTATTAGTTGCTCAAGACAATACAATGATCTTGACATATCATACATTTGATTCAAATGGGGTATGAAATGAGAATTCAGCACACTTCTTTATCTTTGAATTTCTGACGAGTAATTTAACCTTTTTTTTCATTTCACATTTTTGTGTTATGTATTATTCAAGGAAGAGGTGAACAATTAATCATTGGTATTTCCATTACTTTCTTCCCCAGAGCAGGCCAGATTTCTTCTGTAACTTTTATTCTGTATTTTCACCCATTATTTTTCTCTAATATCATCCATTTTCTTCTGTTTTTCTACTACTCATACATAGTCTTTATTCTATGACTCATTGTTCCCTTAATTTCTTTAGTCCTCCGAGGATCATATGGAAAGGAAAGGGTAAGGAGATGGGGCTGCTGAGTACTGTAACTCTGAAGCTGTGTTCTGAATGACTAAAAAGCATTAACCTCTGTAGAGAATCTACATCTCTGTTTCCTTTGAGTTCCGGAGGAGAAGGGCAGAAGGAGGGGGGCCTGTTTGCATAAGACAGAAACTGTCTGTGTTTTGATAAATGTGTAAGAATAAATCTTAACAGGCAGTTTCCCAAAAAGTGAACAGTTGAGGTAATATGGAGAATGTAATTAACCTCATGGTCAGAAGGTGTGTATTTTAATGCTAGCTTCGCCTCTGGGTGACTACCCTTAAATAAGTCACTCCAACCTCTTTGTTCTACTGGTTGCTTATTTGCAAAATGAGCAGTTATAATAGGTAAAAATTATAAGGCATTCCTCGGTTCTAAAATATGGATTCCAATATAACTAACTAGTATGCATTTTTTTAAAAGCCTAATTTTTAAAATCTATGTGAAGACAAACTACTGGCTTTATTTTTCCTTTCTTGAAAACTAATAATTTTTGGAAAATTCAAGGGGATTTATTTAAATATAATTGCTTTTAAATAATGTTTTATGATAGACTTAATCTGCAATGAGCACATTTTAATTTTTTATGGGACTTACATATTTCTACTAACCATTTACTAACTTTGATAGCCATTCTTTCACCCACAATAATCTGAAGAGAACTAGTCATGCATTTGCCTATTAATAAAAAATGGCTTTTTTATTATTTCCCATGTTATATTTTATATATAGAAAAAAATTTACTTCTGTAAATTAATATCCTCCATTCTAGCTTTTTAAGTATTTATTAGCTGCATGGATACTAATATTTTTTTCCAGAGAGTATTTCAGTGAGTGAAAGAGATTACTTATTCATTTTCTTTGTTACTCAGTTTTACTTCTTTCATTATTTAGGATCTTATTGAAAGTTTTCTTCTTTTTTCATATATTTTTGTGTTACAAAATGTCTTGTTTCCAATGTATATTTAGTTTATCAGAGATATTCATGTATGTATACTAAAGTAAGTATTTAGCTAAACTAAAATATTAAAACTAAGTGAAGCCAGGTGCAAGGCAGGAAGATTGCAAGTTTGAGCAACTTAGTGAGACCTTTAGCAACTTAGTAAGACCATATCTCAAAATAAAAAATAAAAAGGACTGGGAATGTAGCTCAATGTTAACGTATCCTGGGTTTAATCCCCAGAAGCAAAAAGGAAAAAACTAAGTTAAACCACTAATTGCAACTTTATGTAGTAATTACTCAGTTTTTGAAATAAAAAGTGTCAAAATATTATTGTTTATAATTTTATAATAGTATTATAAAAATATATAACAAATGGGCAAAATTTTGATCTTATGCCTAAAGACCAGGTGATTTTGACTAAGAATTGTTTGATAAATTAGGCCACATAAATTGCTTAGAATTGCTATTTGTAAGACCTCAAAATCAATAAATAGTTAAAATCCTAGTTCAACTATTTATTTTAATCCTTGTTTATTTTATCTGACATTATGTTTCTAAGTTATTTCTTACAAAAATAAAGGTAGCCATTGAAATTCTGAGAAATAACTACTCAATGTAGTTATCAACATCATATATCTATGATAGGTTACTCTCTCAGTAACATTTAAAATAATCTTAAGTTCAGGCTGAAGTTGTAACTCATTTTTGGAGCAAGTGCGAGGCACTGGGTTTGACCCTAGCACCACATAAGAACAAATAAAGGCATTGAGTCCATATACAACTCAAAAAAAAAAATTTTAAAAATAAGCTAAATTCATATAACATTCTTCTACATATTTTTATTTTTAGGTCAAAGAAAGCAAAGAATTCAATTGATAAATCAACTGAGACTGACAATGGCTATGTATCTCTTGATGGAAAAAAGACTGTTAAAAGCAGTGAAGATGGAATGCAAAATCATGAACCTCAGTGTGAAACTATTAAACCAGAAGAGACAGCGTGGATCACAGGAACTGTGAGGAATGTTCCCAGCAAAGTAAGTGTAATTTTTAAAATACCCTTGTGTGATTTTATATTAGCCAATATGGAATGATTTAGATATGGTAGTTGCCTTTGAACTAAACGTTTTCTACAGAATTTATATTATGAGGCTGTATAAATAGTACTGATGAAGCTAAAATTAGATAAGTACTATGATTAAACTTAATTGCCAATATAACTTATACCTTCTGAACTGATTTTTGATGGCTTGAATTTTTCCAAAATGTTAAAGCACTTTATAGTTGGTGTCTGTTAAACCTTACTTTCTCTTTCTTTATTTCCATATATGTATAAGAATTTGCATTAAGCTGAATATCTAAATTATTCTGAAAGCTGAACTACAACACTTTCTTTCATATTTTCTATAAAAATATCTTGTTTATCCTATATTTATTACTTTTGATGTCATATCTGTTTTGTATTTAATCGGAAAAAAATACCTTTTCATTTAAAATTGGCACATAATAATTATACATATTTATGGGGTATAGGGTGATTTTTAGTACATGTATACAATTTGTAATCATCACATCAGGGTCATTATCATGTATATCACCTCAAACATTTACCATTTCTTTTTGTTGGGAACATTCAAAGTGCTTTCTACTCTCTGTTTTGAAATATTCAATTAACTTTTGTCAACCATAATTATTCTACTGTGCTGTAGAAAATAAGAAGTTATTCCTCCTATCCAGCTGTATTGTATCCCTGTGCCCCTCAACCATCCTCTCTCCATCCCCACTTTTCCCTCTTTCCCTATTACCAGGCTCTGGTAACCACTATTTTCTACTTCTACAAGATAAACTTTTTTAGTTAAGTAAGAGTATACGATATTTATCTTTTCTGTGCTTGATTTACTTCACTTAACATAATGTCCTCCAGTTCCATTCATGTTGCAGCAAATGAAAGAATTTTTCTTATGGCAGAATAATATTTTATTGTGTATATATTTTCTTTCATCTGTTAACACCTCAGTTGATTCCATGTCTTGGCTGTTGTGAATAGTGTTGCAGTAAATATGTGAGTGCGGTTATTTCCTTACCATACTCACTTCATTTCATCAATGGTATGATTGCTGGATCATAAAGCAGTACTATTTTTTTTAAGAAACTTCAATAAGGTTCTCCATAATAGATGTCTTAATTTATATTCCCACCAATAGTGTATGAGAGTTCTCCTTTTTTCATATCCATATCAGCATTTGTAATGTTTTATATTTAGGGATTTTAAGTGGGGTGTGATAGAATCTCATTGTAGTTAAAAAAAAAAAAAAAAAAAAAAAAAAA
>NW_026000142.1:27860933-27886350 GCF_001458135.2 Marmota marmota marmota
ATATATTTTAGTTGTGGACACTATACCTCTCTTTTATTTGTTTATTTTTATGTGGTGCTGAGGATCAAACCCAGTGCTTCATGCATGCTAGGCAAATGCTCTACCACTGAGCTGCAACACCAGCCCTCATTGTGGTTTTGATTTGTATTTCTATGACATTTAGTAATGTTGAATGTTTTTTATATATTTATTGGCCCTTTGTATATTTTCTTCTGAAAGTTTTATGTCCTTTGCCCACTTCTTAATTGTATTATTTGGTTTTATTGCTGTTGAGTTTTTGTTGTTGTTGTTATTCCTTATATATTCTGTATATTAGACCCTTGTTGCATGAATAGTTTACAAATATTTTCTCCCATTATGTAAGTTGTATCTTAAACTCTGTTAATTATTTCCTTTGATGTGCAGAAATAATTTAGTTTGATGTAATCCTCTGTCAACTTTTTTTTTTTTTTTTTGCCTTTGCTTTTGGGGTTATATCCAAAAATCTCTGCCTAGACAAATATCCTAAAGCATCACCCCTGGTTTTCCAGGATTTTCTAGCAGTAATTTCATGGTTTGGGGTCTGACATTTAAGTCTTTCTTCCATTTTGAGTTCATTTTGGTTCATGATGAGAAATAGGGGTCTAATTTAATTATTCTGCGTATGGACATCCAGTTTTCTCACCATCATTTACTGAAGAGACTTTCCTTTCTTCAGTGTATTCAGTATCTTTGTCAAAAATCAGTTGTGTATAAATATTTGGATTTATTTCTATGTTCTTTATTATGTTCCTTTGGTCTGTTTGTCTGTGTTTTATGCCAGTACCATAATGGTTTTGGTTACTATAGCTTTGTAGTGTGTTTTGAAGCCAGGAATTATGATATCTCTAGTCTTGTTCTTTTTGCTCAGGATTGCTTTGACTCTTCAGGGTCTTTTGTGATTCCATACAAATTTAAGTAGTGTTTTTTTTTTCTAGTTTTGTGCAGAATGTGATTGCTATAGGGAATTGCCTTCAATAGGTAGATCACTTTGGTGATGAACATGGTATGCCTTCTGTTTTTAATTTCTTTCATCAATGATTTGTAATTTTCATTTAAATATAATTTGTTTTATTGGTTTAATTTCTTGGGCTTTTACTTTTTATTTTTTGTAATTGTTGTGAGTGGGATTACTTTCTTGATTTCTTTCTCAGTAATTATGCTATTGGTATATTAAAATACTACTAAATTTTGTATTTTTTTTTTTAATATCCTGTTACCTTACTGAATGTATCAGTTCTAGCAGGTTTTTTTTTTGTGTGTGTGTGGAATCTTCAGGTATTTTTCTATATAAAATTATGTTGTTTGCAATTGGGATAATTTGACTTCCTCCTTTTTCATATGGATGCCTTTTATTTCTTTCTCTTGCCTTATTGTTCTGATTAAGTACTTTCAGTATTATATTGAATAAGATTTTCAGTCCTGCATTGAATAAGAATGGTAAATATAAATATTCTTGTCTTGTTGTTCTGATCTTAGAGGAAACAATTTCAGCTTTTCCCATTCGCTAGGGTGTTGGCTGTGAGAGTGTGTGTGCGTTTGTGTGTGTGTGTGTGTATAAATCTCCTGTATTGTGTTGAAGTGTGTTCCTGCTGTGCCTAATATTTTGAGGGTTTTTATTATGAAGTTATGTGGAATTCTACCAAATGCTTGTTCTGTACTATTGATGATCATCTGTTTTTGTCCTTCATTGTTGATATACTGTATTACATTTATTGATTTACAATTGTTAATCCATGCTTGCATCCTTAGGAGAAGACCCACTTGATCATATTGTATAACATTTGGAAGTACTCTAGGATTTGATTTGTTAATAATTTATTGAGGACCTCTACATCTGTGTTCATTATGGAGATTAATCTGTGGTTTTCTTATTGTGTCCTTCTCTGGTTTTGGTATCAGTGCATGAGAAGACAAAAGTGCATCCCCATACCAGTGACAAATATTTTACTTCGTTGTTTACCTTTGAAGGAGCATGATGAACAGAATTATACCATATAACAAGTATGCAACAAGAGATTATAAACAAATTTTAGAACTGAAGAAACAGGGTGCAACGATTATGTGGTGGCTACAATTATGTGGTTAAATAAGTTCTTTATAGAGTCTTTCTTATCTCACTACCCAAGACAACAAACTTTCCTAGATACTAACTAGTGTTTACCCCAACTATTATTGTAATAGAATCTATCTTCCTTTTAGATCTAATAGTTATTTGCTTTATATAATTAGGTACTCCAGTGTTGGGCACATATGTATTTACGATTGTTATTTTCTTTTTGTTGAGCTGATTCCTTTATCATTGTATATGGTGAATTTATTTTTCTCTTTTTATGCTTTTTGGCAGTCTATTTTATCTGATAACAGTATAGTTATTCCTGTTCATTTTGGGTGTTCATTTGCATGGTATGTCTTTTTCTATCTTTCTCTTTCCATCGTTGTGTCTTCACTGGTAATGGTGAAGTGAGTTTCATATAGGAAGCATATCTTTATATCTTTTGGTCATTTTTAAAAATCCATTCAGCCAGACTTTTTTTTTAATTGAGAAATTTAATCCACTTACATTCATAGTTAATATTGGTAAGTAAAGACATACTGTAATTTTATTTTTTTCTGGTGGTTTTTTTATCCTTTGTTCCTTTTTTGTATTCATTCTTTGTGGTTTAGTAGTTGTTTTTTTTTTTGTGTGTGTGTGTGTGTGTGTTGGTCATTTGATTTTCTTTCTCTTTTTTTTCCCTCTGTTCTACTAGTGAATTTTGTACTTTCATGTGTTTTTATTATGATGATAGTTATCATCCTTTAACTTCTGTGTAGAACTCCCTTAAGCATTTCTTGTAGAATTAGTTCCTTAGTTTTTGTTTGTCTTGGAAGATTTTCTTTCTCATTCATTTCTGAAGAATAGCTTTTTTAGATGCAGTATTCATGATTAGCAGTTTTTTTTCCTTTCAGAACTTGAAATGTGTCATACCATTCTCTTCTGGCTTCTTCTGAGAAGTCTGATGTTAGTGGAGTGGAGATTCCATTATGGGAATTGAGCCTTTCTCTATGATTTTTAAAAATTCTCTTATACTTTTAACAGCTTAACTAAAATATGCTTTGAAGTGGATTTTTTGGGGGGTTCAATCTATTAGGGGTCCTTTGAGCTTCTTGAACTTGCATATCTGTATATTTTCCAACATTTGGAAAGTTTTCAGCATTTATTTCATTGAACTGGTTTTTCTATACCTTTTCTCACCTATTTCTGGATCTCTTGTAAAGTGAAAATTGGCATGCTCCCCATCAGTCTTGTAGACTTTTTTCATTCTTCATAATTTTTCTTTTTTGCTTCTCTCTCTCATTTTAAAAGACCTATCTTCAAACTCAGAAATTCTTTTTTTTGGCTTGCTTTATTCTGCTTTGAAGTTCTCAACTGAATTTTTATTTCCTTTATTGAGTTATTTATCTAAGATTTTTGTGTTTTTGAATTTTATCTCTGATGCATTTTTTCTTATGAATTGTCTTCCTTATTTCATTGAATTGACTATGTTCACTTGTATCAATTGGGTTTCCTTAAAACATTTTAATTCTTTTACACTTTATTAATTTCCTTTTCTGGTCTCAGGTGTGTTGCTACAGTTATTGTGGTTTTTTTGTAGGAATCAAGCTCCCTTATTACTTTTGTGTCCCTACATGGATCTTTGTTCATCTGATAGATTAGTTGCCTATATCACTTTTATAGGACAGCTTTCATAATAGATTTCTTCTGATGGTATATCCTAGAGTGTCGGTTAAGTAGGCTGTTTTCACATCCAAGTATAGTGTCGTTTCTGTATAACTTCTTCAGCTATAATCAATGTCAGTAGTGTCTGTAGGTGACTGGGTAGAGTACCTCTAAGTGTCCAGAGAGGTGCCCTTCAGTGTTTGAGGGCTGTGCATGTATGATTTTGCAGAGCCTGTAGGAGCCAACCTATTCATAGTATACTGCCTTGCTGCTTTTGGTGTTGCTTGGTGTGCAAGCAAGGTTGCCTGTCTGCTTCCAGGGTGCTGAAGGTAGGTTAATAAGATCACTCACGTGCTTGCTAGGGCTTCCCAGATGCTTTGTGGAGATGTGGGAAGGTGAGAAAGGTCTTAAGATGGAACTGTTCAGCAGGAACCTGGGTGTGGGAGGACACAACATGGGCTAGGCTCTGTCTTTCTCTGGAGCAAGCAGTAGTATGGTAATCCCTAAAACAGGCTCAGAATCTGTGAGGACTGCAGGCTTCTCCAGCAGCAAATGCTTGGGTGTCTGTGATATGCCTGGGGACTGCTGGGGATCTTATTCTTTCCCTGTCAAGTAAAGCCCCTCTTGGTTAAGGGTTGATCTTAAGAGACAGGAGGGTGAGTGCCCTGTACTTAGTTTCCTTTTTTAGCTCTGTGCTCTTGGTGTCTCTGCCACATTCCTCTGCATTCTGTCTCAAACACTCCAGTGAAATAGCTGTTGTTTTTGTCTTTGTTTTGGAGGGAAGCATGCGGCCTCTAGTTAGCCATCTTGCCCAAGGGACTCTATTAGTAATAATGCTCTGAAAACAAAATCTTATTGAGAACATATTTATATGTTGAAGGTAATAATTGTTCGTTTACTTTTCCAAAATAAAACTTAAAGAAACTCTGGGTTTATTGTTACAGAGCCTAATATAATGACTTCTGATTCATTTTTTTTTGCCTAAGTTTTCTGGTTAAAATTCTTCTAGTTAAAAAAAAAACAGTATAGTCAAATTAAAAGATGTTACCTTTGTTACATTTAGGAATGTGAACATTAGCATTTTCGGGGGAAGTAGATAAAGAGGATTCTCTAATTTGGGGTGAAGTGTGTGTTACTGTTTGAGTGTACATTTACTTTCTAGTATTAGTCAGTAGCTATGTAACAGCATGGGCCTATAATTTAATCTAGTCACTTACTATGATTTTAGACTTTTTTCAAGCATTTAGCTGTCTGGTAATGTGAGCTTCATATCACTGTCATCACTCAATCAATATATTTTCACTCACAGTTTTCAAACACATACTCGTGTATTCGTCACCTACTATCATTAAGAGGAGCACGAAGATAGAACTTATGCCTCTGGAATCAACCTTCCTTCCTTCTTTTCTTCCACCCTTCCATCCTTCTCTTTTCTTTCTTGTGCTGGGTATTTTATCAAGGGTCTGGTGCCTTCTTGGCAAGTACCTTCCACTGAGCTATATCTTGGTCCTAGAGTTTTTCAATTTCAGAATTTCTAAAATCTGAATGTCTCTTAAAAATCGATTGATACATAATGTGTTTCTGATATGTATACCACCATATACCTCTTGCTGCACTGTGGACCATGATTAAGTCAGTAGCATATCTTACAACTGTTGGTCTTTTTTGGTTTGGAAAAAGTTCTTCTCAGGTCTCTCAATTTCTTCTATCTGTTCTGCTTCTGTCCTATTTTATATTTCTTAATTTTGTAGACTGTTTCAAATCATTTTATGAATAAAATGTTGTGGAACAATATTTGACAAATTACTGTTGAATTACTTTTAAAAGTGAAATATACATTTTATTTTTCCCTGTAGTGCTAGGGATCAAAGCCAAGGTCTTGCACATGGCTAAGACAAGTGAGCTACATTTTCAGTCCAAGTAAAATGAGTATAGTTACTGATTTAAGACATTTATGCAAAAATGAAAATAAAAAATAAACTTTAGCAGAAAATGAGATAGTAGTTACTATTTACTTTGACATAATTGAAGCTGTTTTGAAAATCTGTGTGTGTGTGTGTGTGTGTGTATGTGTTTATGTATATATAGTTTGAAATATTGCCATTTTAAAGCTAAAAGGTTAGTCAGAAATTGCTTATAATCCTCTTTGTGTACTCCCAATTTAGGATGCCCAAAGAACAATAACAAATGTCTCTGATGAAGTGTCCAGTGAGGAAGGTCCTGAAACAGGATACTCAATACGCCGTCATGTGGACAGGACTTCTGAAAACATTCTTCGGAATAGAAAGTCACACCATTATAAGAAGCATTATCCTAATGAGGTATAAAATTTGGTCTTACCAGATTTATGTGTTGCTAACTTACAACTTATTTTTATAATTGATAATTATTGTTGAAATAAGTTACCTATATTTGTTATTTTTATACAATCTTGATACATAGTCAATTTAGATTTAGGTATTACACACATTGATTAACAGCTACACACTTGTATTCATTTTGTGCAATATCACTGAAGACTCATATATTCAGGTTGTTGTTTATTTTTAAAGAAGACTATCTGTGGAGACAATCTGTAAACTACTATATCACTCTTTTCTTTTAGAAGGCTTTATGTATTCTTGATTATTGTAAAGTTATTTTTCTGACTTCCTTTATTCTATTTTTCCTTATTGATTTTTGTTTTTTTCTCTAAAATGCTTTTCCAACTTTATCACATTTCTTGACCTTAAAACGACATAAATAGAAAAAGAATGTTATTCCATTTTATTTTTAGTTTCTGTTTTAAGGACAGAAAATTTCATTATCTGCCTTTAAAGCAAATTACTCCTTATGTTACTTTTTGGTCAACATTATCTTCTACTCTTATTGAAGTATATTAGTATTTTTTTCTTGAAGATTTTGGGTTAAACTTATTAAAAAATCGAATGATATGCTGGACTGGAATATGAATACTTTCAAAGTGTTAAGATTAGAAGAGTTACTTCTTTGCACAGTGCTTTGTGTTTATATCTCTGGTTAATCTTTCCGGTGACTATGGTTTTGTGTTTTTTTGTGGCTGACATTAGACAGACAATAATATAAACACACAAATCATCTGATGTGCTATCTCCTTTTTCTAAACCAAGCAGTCAAACTTGTGAAATTCAGTCTTTTTACACACATATGTTCATTGGTGCTGGAAGGCTACTTGACCCCTTTCCTATTGAAGAAATTATTTGGTTTTGGAGTTAATTTTCTCACTTTATGTTTTTTGTTCTTTTTAGTTTGTAGCTGTATTTTGAACTATTGAGATTCTTGAAGGGCAGAACCTTATTCTACAAATTTTTATTTTTGAAATTTGTGATTTTTTTTAAAATACCTGCAAGGATACACTGTCTCTTGACTCAGTCCTAGCATTCTACTTATCTTGATTTTTAAATAAATAAATTTCTTAAAACCTTTTAGATTTTAGTTTAAGTATTAAGTATAGATTAATAGGCATTGGTTGTTTTAAATCTTTTCAAATGATATAAAAAATGACATAAAACTAAAATCTGGTCTTCAGATTATTCCTCTGAATAGTAAAAATTTTAAACTAGAAGATATTGGTTGTGTTCAGTTCTAAAAATCTTTGATTCCTAAGTTAAACTAACTTTAAAGGATTTTTTTCAATAGCAAAATAAAATCTCTTGAAAAAGTGTAGAAAAAAGATTTGTAGTGTTGTTTGTACACTACAAAAGAGTTGTAGTTTTGCATTTTTATTTATATTATAAACTTATAATCTCTTCAAATTATTGGTGTTATTTTTCCTCAAGAGTGAAGTACGAAAATTCCTTTGGGCAAGCCTAAAACACAGTAAACATCTCTAGCCCATGATCACTTTTTTTTTAAGCACACACACACACAAACAAAGACAGGCAAAATATAGGTCTCCCTGAAAAACTGACCAGTTCCTTGTTCCTATATGTTGTAGGAAATATACAAAATGACCTTGGAAACTCTTTATGTTGATAGAAAGCAAGGAAATCATCAAAGGCTATTAATTAGGTTCTTTTCAGGTGAACTTGGTAGCTAAAAATAGAACAGTTGAATTCAGTTTCTCTTTATAAAAATATCCCAACTAGTAAATGAAAAAGAAATTTAAAACACATCTGGGGAAGCTCTTGTTCATGGATGGGACTGGTGAACTTTACACCCAGCAATGTATCGTAAACCTCCCAATGGTGATATTTATATAGATACAGTTTTAAGGGGCATCTTGTTTTTCAGGAAGAATCATTCAATCTTCTGGTAGGATGGGAGTCGTAGATAATATACAAGACTGCCATAGTGTTTGGCACAAGAGTGCTAGATTTGAGGTGGGGATCTTGTGATTCTTTGTGTATACTTTTACTTACTCCTGTTTTTGCCTTTCTGTATTGTATCTAGTTGGCTTCATCTAGTTTTCCTATTGGGAAGATGGTGATGGAATTTCTTGGTTATCTGGGATGCAGGTGGTGTCCTGGGGAGATGGACAGCTTCTTTTACGCATGTATTCTTTTTTTGCTACTTTACCCTGCTTTAAAATACTCTACTAGTATTTTTAAAAATTTTCTCCCTATTATAGATTAGCTTTTCATCTAATGAAGGTAGCATTTGATGGGAAGCATAAAGAAGAAACCATAGGGTTACATCATTTAAGTGGCTTTGGGAAGATATTTTAACTTCTGTCTCAGTTTCTGCATTCTTACAGTGAGAAGAAAAAACTTACTTCAACACATTGTTAGGGTTCAGTAAAATTATGCATAAATTGTCTCACACAAGGAATTTCTGTTATAAGTGATTATTCCCTTCAAGTAAATAATCGCCTCTTCTAAATTTGGTTGTATGTTTAGTTTTAGCCTTCTGTCTAAAGATTTGAAATGAACAGAACAAATCAGATTTGATGTGGCTAACATGAACTGTGTTTTTCAATTCTAAAATGTCTTATTTTTAGGCTTTAATCAGCAGTTTATAATAAAATTTAAAATGGCTTTTAATTACCTAAATATGGCAGGTAAAATTCTGTTTGAAATGTAAGTGATTATAGAAAATAATTCTTAGGCTTTACATTTGTAAAATAATGCACTGAGTAGTTTTTGGCAAAATACACTTACTGAAGAATTACAAACATGTCCTTATCCCTGAAATCAATCATTAAATCATCATCTCTTTAATTCTGCTACCAATTTCTATCTGATTAGTAAGTCTGTATCAGAAGTTAATGATAGATAATGAAATAGCTGTATTTAAAATTTTAAATTATCACTAACTGGAAACTCAGTACTTTCTGTGTCTTGCTATTCTGTTATAATGAAAACTTCTTGGTTTCAAGTATTTTACCTGACATTAGTGAGTCTGAAATATTTTTGGAGTGTTTTTTGTAAAACAGAGCAGACTGATTTTTGCTGTTCTATTTTTCTTATTTTATTTTCTCTTATTTTTTTAAAAAAATTCTTTTTCCTGGTCATCTCTTCAAAAAATGTTTACTTTTTCCTAAATAGCTTTCCTCCCACAAACATCTGTCAATATACTAAATATAATAGATTCATGGTGTCCCATTCTAATCATTCAAGGCATTTTGTTACCTGTGGTGAGAATAGCCAAAGAAAAAAGTGTTGGTTTCTTCCAAGGATGGAGTATTTGAGAATTATGATCTATTGGAGAATATGAAATACATTTAATTAAGACAGTATTACAGACTCTGGAAAGCAGTGCAAAAGTCTACTGTCATATGAATATAAATATAACTCACTTTGAAGACAAGGTAGTATTCTAGGTAGGCAGCTTAAAATTAATATTTGTTGAACTCCTGCTTTGTGCCAACTTTGTATTAGAGCTACAGGGCTCATTTAATTTTCAACATATCTTTAAAGGAAGGCAGGATTAATGATAAATGTTAGGGACATAGTCAGAGGCTAAACTGGCAAGAAACTGCTTTGTTTAAGAGTTAGAGAGTAGTCCAATATCACTGGAGGAAAAGGCTGTGGTCAAAAAGTAGCACCAAACACAAGTAAGCTAGGTGGAAAGAATTTGAAATCAAAGAAAGTAGTGGGAATACTACTTGGTGGAAGGTTCTTGAAGAAGTAAAAGAGCTATACTTTAGGAAAGTTAATGTGAAAAGAAGGGGGGTGTCCATAAGGAAGAGTTTGTAATGATTAAGGTGTGAATGAATGATAAAGTCTGAACTCTGATGATAACATGGGAAAAACAAAGGGATAAATATAAAACATTTTAATAGTAGGATTGACAACTTAGTGGCATAGGACAGCTAAAAACAAGTCCAAAAATTTGAGCACAGTTGGTTATAAGGATAGCTATTACCGTTCTTAGCTAAACTTTTTAAAATTTAAATCAAAATTTTACTCATCTTTATTTTATGTATTAAAAACTGGGATCAAGTAACTTTATTAGAAAATACCTGTATCGTTTAGCTTTTGACTTTTATGCCATGTATTATCTCAAGAACACAAATTGTCAGTTTATCTTTTTGGTTTAGATTACTTGTCAATTTTAAACTTCTGTTGAGAAGTGTAGGCAATATGAATGAAATCTACAGTTGCTAAAGAAAATTCAGTAGGAAAATAGCTCCATTAAAAACACTGAAGTATGTTCCTTTTCATTGTGCAGACTCTATAATCTGGGACTATTCTCTGCCTACCTGAATTCTGAACTTTTTTAGAAATTTTTTAAAAAAATTAAAAATAGGGGCTGGGATTGTGGCTCAGCAGTAGAGCGCTTGCCTGGCACGGGCGGGACCCGGGTTCGATCCTCAGCATCACATAAAAATAAAGGCATTGTGTTGTGTCCATCTACACCTAAAAATATAATAAATATTAAAAAAATTAAAAATAAATAAGATGTAAGACAAATGAGCACAACTTTTGCATGTGAAATAACACCTGAGCTGAAATATGAAATGAAATGCATTTTGATGTGAGGGTATTTTGTTACTCCTTAAAGATTAATATATATTTTTAAGGTTTTTCTTTCACTATCCTTTGACAGTGTGTTTGTTGTTTTAGAAAAAGTAACAATATATGGTTCTGATAGAATCCTTTGAGTTGGAAGGGGTACATAAATTGTATTAATGTCAAAGAATATCTTGATTTCAGGATGCCCCTAAATCGGGTACTAGTTGCAGCTCTCGCTGTTCAAGTTCCAGACAGGATTCTGAGAGCACAAGGCCAGAATCTGAAACAGAAGATGTATTATGGGAAGACTTGTTACATTGTGCAGAATGCGGTTCATCTTGTACCAGTGAGACAGATGTGGAAAATCCTCAAATTAATCCATGTGTGAAAAAAGAATATAGAGACGACCCTTTTCATCAGGTTGGTTTACAGTGTGGAATTATGTGGGGGCTATCAGTTGAGCTCCTTTGAATGTATGTACAGGTTTTACGGAGATAAAGAAGTAGCTTACATTCAATTAAAATAACATTCTTTTTCTTTTTGTGTGAGCGTTGGTCTGGCTTCATTAGAATAGAGAATCTCAGTAGTTTTGTTTGGTTGGGTCTCTTATTTTGCACACATATATTCCTGAGAAGTTATTGCTAAATGGAGTTTTGTAAGTCAAAATGTGTTTTAAATACACTAGACCTTTTCTCATTCAACACATTTCATGGTCAAATTCATATACACATTGGCCTGAACTCTACCTATGAGATTATGATTCACAAATTTTCATTTTATGACTATGACATTTGTGTTATCAAGTGTCTATAGTCTTGCTGTCCAGTAGAAATATAAGGATCACATGTATAATTTAAAAATTTTCTATTAGTCTCATTAAAAACATTAAAAAGGTGAAATTAATGCCAATGTATTATCTAACTGGATATATTCAGAGTGTTATCCCTTTAACATATAACTTGTATGAAAAATAATGAAGATTTTACATTTTTGGTACTAAATCTACAAAGTTCAAAGTGAACCCTTAAAGCACATCTCATTTTGGATTAGCCATATTTCAAGTGCTGAATAGCCACATGTGAGTAGGGTACTCTATTGAATAGTGTATAGTTCTAAAGGATGTCTTCATTTAAATGTTCCATCAGTATCTTAAATTTAAACAAATTTCCCATGAAAATCTTTTTCTTTTATTGCACTCAAAATCTTGATGAATGTCATTTCTATCCATCCACTCACCAGTACAGAAATGTGATGGTTATTAAAAATCCTTATTCTTTCTTACCTCATCAAATCCTGTCAACTAAATCAACAAGTAACATCTTAGAAAACTAGAGGTAGAAGATAATCCCCTTAATCTGATGAAAGATAATTATTAAAGAACCTTCTGCTATCACAGAACACCACAGACTGTGTGGCTTAAACAACATTTATTTCTCACAGTTCTGGTAGCTAGAAGTTCAATATCAGGGTGTCACCATTGTCTTGAGTCTGGGTGAAGTCCCTTTTCCTGGTTTATAGCTCATTGTAGTGTTTCTGTATCCTCTCCTAATACAGTGAGCTAGCTCTGGTTTCTTTCTGTCTTTATAAGTACATTAATATCTTTCAAGAGGGTTCTACCCACTAGCCTAATTATTTCCCAAAGTTTCTACCTCCAAATACCGTTACTTTGGGGGTTTAGACTTCACCATATGAATTTTGCCCAGAGGTAGGTGGGCAGGCAAGGACACAGACATTCAGTTTATAGCACTTCTGAAAACCTGTCATTTTCAATGATAAAATTTTAGGAGAATATTTATTGAAGGTAGGTACCAGGCAGAGATGCCCATTATGACCACTTTTTCTGTCACAATTCAAACATCTTGTTTCTTCATTTTTTTGATTTTGATTGGACTTAACACTGATTTAAAGTCCACATTAAAGAGCAAAATGTCAAGAAGAGCAAAAACTATTTTGAAGAACAGGGGACTTTTCCTGCTAGTTTTATTTTACATTTAAAACTTCAAGATAGTATGGTATGGACAGGGTATGGTGGCCCTTGCCTATAATCCCAGTGACTTGGGAAGTTTGATCTAGCCTCAGCAATTTAGGTAGGCCCTCAGCAACCTAGAAAGAACCTGTCTCAAAATTTAAAAGTAACATGACTGGTGATATATCTCAGTGGTAAAGTGTTCTTGCATTCTATCCCTAGTATCAAAAGAAAAAAAATTTTGGTGTGGATGTATAACAAATAGACTGATGAAACAGAATAAAAAATCTAAAAGTAGACACAAGCTTATATGGATCCCTAATACATGACATAAATGACATTACAATTCAGTGGGGAAAAGATGGACTAGATGAAGGTAGGTCAAATGAGTCCATACATAAAAATTTATTCAACATAGTTCCTAAGTATGAGGAACAAAAAAATTAAAACATTGAGAAGAAAATATACATGAAAGTCTTTCTTGTCCCAGTTTAAAAGATAAGTTTTAAAATAAGATGATAAAAAGTACATACAAAAATGGGGGAATTGATAAATATAAATATCTGTCCATTTACACTAAAAAATTAAAAAAAAAAAAAAAAAGAATTGAAGGTTTGAGAGACCTGGAAGGATGGGAGATTGTGGTCAGTGACTCATTTCAGAAGTATTAGCAATTCAGTATGGTGCCAAGATTCAGGGTTTGGCCATAGGGAATAGCTGAAGGGTCTCTGGGTTTTAAAAAAAAATGTGAAAATAATGAACAGTTCATGAGAATATAGAGTATTGGATGAGTCATCTCAGTACTCACCTAAGTCTCCAAGACTAATAACTGGAATTAAGATGAAGGAAGTTGTTTTCCCAGAGATACCATAGGAACACTTGAAGTGGGTATCATATGTATTTTGCCTTATTATTTTGTCACTCATTACTTGATATATAGTTTGTGTTTAATGAATATTAACAGACTGAATACATGAAAAAATTAAATTTTCTTTCAATGCATGGCAATTAGGCTTTCCTGAAATGATTAAAAAAGTGTTTCATGATGTTTACACAGAATAAATGGCATTATTATTATCATCATCATCATCTTCTTTCTTCTTTCTTCTTCTTTGTAAAATTGCAAATTGTTAATATTCTATTCTGCCTGTCTAATTATGGTATCCTAAGCATATTACTGGTTTTGCTTTCGGGTTAAAGTCTTGATTTTTACACACACATTGCCTATTTTCAGTGCCCGCCCCCCACCATAGGATCATGTTTTTAGTTTTACTAGTAATCAGATAATAGAAACTAGCTCTCTTTAATGAAAAGTTAGCAGATTTGTTTTTCTTGTTTGACCAGGGTCTGTGTTAAGTTTGCAGGCTCCTTTCCTGCCCACCTTAAAAAAGTAAAATCCCTCCTTGTGAAGAAACAACATGTTCTAGTCAGGATATTTCCAAATGTAGAGTTTTGTTTTATTGTTTATTTTTATTGTAAATAGTAACAACTTATTCATAGGAGAATATTTTTCTCCTGTAGTCATGGCTGGGTACATCATAAAATATAAAGCCATGATCAAGTAACACTTTTCAATAGATGAAGCTAGATTTTAATGGCTACACTCTCACCTTTGAAAACACCAGTTGAAGCAGTTGTCAGGATGATTTTATTTGAAATAAATACATACCATCTTTTAAGAGTTAAGGTTTTTAGGCAGTTTTGAATGGATAAGAAGTAAAACAGTTTAGATTTTGCTTGAAGATGAAGAACAATCACTGAATGAGCTCTAAATTTTGAGTTAGAAAACATAAGAAGACCCTATGTGATAAAATTTTAAAATGCAATTATTTGCTGTTTCCCCTGAGCCATTAAAAAAAGGGAGTGTTTCCCTCTTTCACCACTGGATTGATCTTCCAAACAAAAGCTAAACAAAGAAACTATAGAACTCAATAATACAATCAATAACTTAGACTTAATAGACACATATAGAATATTTCATGCATCAATGGGTGAATACACTTTCTTCTCTGCAGCACATGAATCCTTCTCTAAAATAGACCATATATTATACCACAAAGCAACTCTTAGCAAATACAAAAAAGTAGAGATACTACCCTGCATTCTATCAGATCATAATGGAATGAAATTAGAAGTTAGCAATAAAATATAGAAGCTACTACAACACCTGGAGACTAAATAATATGCTATTGAGTGAACAATGGGTTGTAGAAGACATCAAAGAGGAGATTAAAGAATTCTTAGAGGAAAATGAGAACACTGATACAACATATCAAAATCTCTGGGACACTATGAAGGCAGTACTAAGAGGAAAGTTCATTGCATGGAGTTCATTCCTTAAAAAGAAGAAAAAGTCAACAATAAATGACCTAACATTACATCTCAAAGCCCTAGAAAAAGAAGAAAAAATCAACACCAAAAGCAGAAGGCAGGAAATAATTAAAATCAGAGCTGAAATCAATGAAATTGAAACAAAAGAAACAATTTAAAAAATTGACAAAACAAAAAGTTGGTTCTTTGAAAAAAATAAATTTGATAAACCCTTAGCCATTCTAGTGAAGAGAAGGAGAGAGAAAACTCAAATTACTAACATCTGTGACGAAAAAGGAAATATTATGATGAACACTATAGAACAGAAGATAATTAGAAATTATTTTGAAAATTTGTACTCCAATAAAATAGAAAATATTGAAGGCATCAATAAATTTCTAGAGTCATATGATTTGCCCAAACTGAATCAGGATGATATACACAAGTTAAACAGATCAGTTTCTAGCAATGGTAGAAGATGCCATCAGAAGCATACCAACCAAGAAAAGCCCAGCACCAGATGGATACATAACTGAGTTCTATAAGACCTTCAAAGAAGAACTAATACCAATATTCCTCAAATTATTTCACAAAATAGAAAAAGAGGGAACACTTCCAAACTCATTTTATGAGGCCCATATCACCCTAATTCTAAAACCAGACAAAGACATATCAAAGAAAGAAAACTTCAGACCAATATCTCTAATGAATGTAGATGCAAAAATTCTCAATAAAATTCTGGCAAATTGTATATAAAAATATATTAAAAAGATAATGTACCATGTTTGGGGGGTGGAATGTGGGAATGGAGGATATTTAGATAGGGCAAAGGGAAGGAAGGGGAAGGGAGGGGTCAGGGGGTAGGAAAGATGATGGAATGAGATGGACATCATTACCCTAAGTGTATGTATGAAGGAATAAATGGTGTGACTCTACTTTGTGTACAATCAGAGATATGAAAAATTGTGCTCTATATGTGTAATATGAATTGAACTGCATTCTGCTGTCATACATAACAAAATAAATAAATTAATTTTTAAAAATTCTACCAGAAAACTTCTAGAATAAATGAATTCAGCAAAGTAGCAGGATATAAAGTCAATTCCCATAAATCAAAGGCATTTCTGTACATCAGTGACAAATCCTCTGAAAGAGAAACTAGGAAAACCACCCCATTTGCAATAGCCTCAAAACAAAAACAAACAAACAAACAAAACTTGGGAATCAGCAAAAGAGGTGAAAGACCTCTACAATGAAAACTACAGAATGCTAAAGAAATAAAAGAAGACCTTAGAAGATGGAAAGATTCTTCCTTATTCTTGGATATGCAGAATTAATATTGTCAAAATGACTATACTACCAAAAGCACTATACAGATTTAATGCAATCTCAATCAAAATCCCAATGACATTCCTCATATAAATAGAAAAAGCAATCATGAAATTCATCTGGAAAAATAAGAGACCCATAACAGCCAAAGCAATTCTTAGCAAGAAGAGTGAAGCAGGTGGCATCACTATACCAGACCTTAAAAACTATACTACAGAGCAATAGTAACAAAAAACGGCATGGTATTGGCACCAAAATAGACTTGTAGTTCAGTGATACAGAATAGAGGACATGGAAAAAAACCCACATAAATACAGTTATCTCATACTAGACAAAGGCACAAAAAACATTGGAGAAAGATGGCCTCTTGAGCAAATGGTGCTGAGAAAACTGGAAATCCATATGCAACAAAATAAAATTAAACCCCTCTCACCTTGCACAAAACTCAAAGTGGATCAAGGATCTAGGAATTAAACCAGAGACACTGCACCTAATAGAAGAAAAAGTAGGCCCAAATCTTCACCATGTCAGATTAGGCCCCAACTTCCTTAATAAGACTCATGTAGCTCAAGAAATAAAATCAAGAATCAATAAATGGGATGGATTTAAACTAAAAAGCTTCTTCTCAGCAAATGAAACAATCAGGTGAATAGAGAGCCTACATCTTGGGAGCAAATTTTTACCACACACACATCAGATAGAGCACCAATCTCTGGGATATATAAAGAACTCAGAAAACTAAACACCAAAAAACAAATAACCCAATCAGTAAATGGGCCAACAAACTGAACAGACTTCTCAGAAGATGATATACAGTCAATCAGCAAATATATGAAAAAATGTTCATCATCTTTAGCAATTAGAGAAATGCAAATCAAAACTACTCTAAGATTTCATCTCACTCCAGTCAGAATAGTGCTATTAAGAATACAAACAACAGTAACTGTTGATGAGGATGTGGGGGGAAAAGCACACTCATACATTGCTTGTGGGACTGCAAATTGGTGCAGCCAATATGGAAAGCAGTGTGGAGATTCCTTGGAAAACCTGAAATGGAATCACCATTTTACCCAGCTATCCCACTCCTCAGTTTATACCCAAAGGACTTAAAAATAGCGTACTACAGGGACGCAGCCACATAAAAGTTTATAGCAGCACAGCTCACAATAGCTAAATTGTGAAGCCAGCCTAGATGCCCTTCAGTAGATGAATGGATAAAGTAACTGTGGTATATATACAGAATGGAATATTACTTAGCAATAAAAGAGAATAAAAGCATGGCATTCACAGGTAAATGGATGGAATTGGAGAATATTGGCTAAGCAAAGTAAGCCAATCCCAAAAAACCAAAGGCCCAATATTTTCTCTGATATGTAGATGTTGATCCATAATGTGGATGGGGCAGTGGAGCAAGCGAGGAGTGGAGGAACTTTAGACAGGGCAGAGGGGAAGAGAGGGGGCATGGGGGAAGGAAAGATGGTGGAATGAGATGGCCATCATTACCCTAAGTACAAGTATGAAGAAATGAATGGTGTGTCTCTACTTTGTGTGCAACCAGAGACATGAAAAATCGTGCTCTATATGTGTACCAAGAATTGAAATGCATTCTGCTGTCATGTGGAACAAATTAGAATAAATAAATAGATTTTTTTTTAAAAAAAAAAGAAAGAAATCACCAGATTGAGCCAATCTTCCAGTCTTCCAAACTGTATTTCACAAAAAGCTTTATAGTGGAAATCATTGAAAAAGAAAAAGGGGTGAGTGTTTCATCTGTTCTCCATTCACATGTTTCAACAAGATTGTTTTTCATTATATATTTCATATGGGGAGGGGGAAACGAGTTCTTTTAATTAACTTCTAAAATTCTCTTACATTTTGATTTTCTAGAATAAGAAAATGATAGCAAAGGTTGGTTAGAGTAACTGGTAAGGTAATTGGATACAAAATAAGTACTTTTGGAAGGACAGTAAAGAACTTCTTGATATTCTATTTCTGTGTCCAGGTCAATCAATCTTATTGTTATACCTTTCTTTAAGGTAATCAGGAAGACCTTTAACTCCTGTTATATATAGACTAATAGTTTTTTTTTTTTTTTAATAAAAAGTCTATAATTCGGGCTGGGGATGTGGCTCAAGTGGTAGCGCGCTCGCCTGGTATGCGTGCGGCCCGGGTTCGATCCTCAGCACCACATACAAACAAAGATGTTGTGTCTGCCAATAACTAAAAAATAAATATTAAAACAATTCTCTCTCTCACTCTCTCTTAAAAAAAAAAATTTAAAAAAAAAGTCTATAATTCTAGTTAAAATCTGTTACCTCCCAAGCTTAACTCTCTTTCCATTCAGGTTCTTGTTTCCTAGTGTTGTTTCCATTATGTTTCACTATTATTAAATTTTCAGAGAAAGTTTGATAACATTTTGGTGTGAATTATTTCCCAAATTAGAATATTTCAGGAATAAATTATGAAACATCATGTGTTGGAATTAAGTTGATAGTTAATGACTAGTATCTTCCAACTCTTAAAGTTCTCAAATAGTGAAATATATAGCATAAAAGTAAATGTATATTATAGTTACATCTTTGGAAAAGATAAAAATTTTCTGTCTCTGTTTTCTTATATATTATTATATTATTATTTGTCAACTTCAATTGAAATGAATCAGTGCAACTTTACTCCCACTAGAAAAAAAATTGTATTCCTTAAATTTACAGAAACATTTCTTTACCATATTTTAATCCTATTTTTTTTTACTCTCCAAAGGTTGATGTAGCTAGAATAGTCTTCTGTTCATCATTAGAAGTTATTTTAATGAGATATGTTGTAAAATTTAAATATTAGAATGTCAAAAGATCTATTGATTAGTTCCCTGAGGTTTGTTATGAATGGCAAACCTACCCTTTTTATTATAAGATATGGGAAGTATATCATCCTGTTAGAAAAATTATAAGTCACAAATTCTGTGATATATACAAATAAATTCATCTTATTTTGGGTCTTATATCTTTTAGTGTTACTTTTCTTCTCAAGATCTAATTACATTGAGGTTAGTGTTTCATTAATCATCTTGCTATTTTTAATACAGCTATCCTATTTTGAGGTTTTATTCTTTTAATTATAGATCTAAACCTTAAGTATCTGATTCTTCATCATAAAGTTTTCAATTTTTCTTTTATTCTTTGAAACATTGAGAGATACTTTATTCTACTTCAGATAAAACTTCTAGTTATCTGTGCTTCAGCTTACAATGTTTTCTCTAATCTGGACCAAAACAACTTAAGTTGATCCTTTGGAGAAATTGTAGATTCAAATATCAGAAAAGTTACTAAATCAAATATAAAGGTAAGTATGAGGAAGAATCTCTCTCAGGATGAGATTATATCACTATTTAGTCTTTCTAAGAGGTTCAAACTTCTGCTATCATATTTTGTATTCATTGATAGTAAATTAGACACTGATCATTATGGACAATTTGACATCCATTTGTCTTTTAATATTAGTATATTGGAAGCTATATAGACTGATTGGCAAGTAGTTTTGCTGATACATTTTAATATATTTTTGAATGATAGTTTGCCTAATATCTATCATAGAAAGGTTCTACATTTTTATAACTATATAATTTCTTATGCCATCTGTTCAATGTATAAAATAAATTTAAGTTAGAATTTATTGTATCTAAAATCATGTGTGTATAGTTAGAGCTAATGCACAGATATTTATGTTCCATTTATAAAATGTTTTGAATCAAATGTATGATATGTCAAGATCATTGTAATGTTTTGAGCAACTAATAAAAAAAATAAAATGGTAAATGTATTTATCAATTTTTATTTTTAACATAGTTAAAATTGTATATGTAGCTATATATAACTTTATATACATACTCTTAATTTATGAAATGTAATACATAGATCCACCAATTTTTATTTTATTTTTTTGTAGAGTCATGTGCCCTGGCTTCATAGCTCCCACCCGGGATTAGAAAAAATAAGCGCTATAGTATGGGAAGGCAATGACTGTAAGAAAGCAGACATGTCTGTACTTGAAATCAGTGGAATGATAATGAACAGAGTGAGTTTTAAATTTTTATTCTTTTAATTCAAGGGTAAAATTATTGGTTGTCAATATAAAAAATAATTACTGGAATGTTATATTAATGACCTGCTTGCCTCCTGCCTTCACCCTAAAAAATAGCTATTTGTGTGTTTTTGGCTTCATCTGTGATTTAAACAATTATTTTGGTATAAAATCACTCTAATCTTTTAAAAAGCATTTTCATTTCTCTAAGAATAGATGTAATAAGAATAGAATACAGTGTAAAATTTTCCTGTTTTATGTTACTGTCTTTTTTGCTTTCAATGGATAAAACTGAGAAACTTAATCGACAGGTGTTGATGAAGACTTATTTTTCTGTATTGTCCTTGTTGGTTCATATATTTATTAGAACCTAAAATTTAAAAAAAAATTGAAGTAGAAAATTTATATTTGTTCTTGCTTGCTTTCTTAAATATATAGAAGTAATACAGACATTGGTCAAAATATTGAAGTTTGAAGAAGTATAGTACAAATACTATGGATTTTAATTTCAGTTTCTATTAAACTATTTCCTTTATAAGATAATTATTTTTAAAATTTTTCTGATTTCTCTAGACAACTAGATATGATTTAACTTTCAATTCTGAATTTCTTTGGTACATTTTAATGCTAGAAGTCTAGTCTTTACTTTTTGCAGAACAAGAATTAAAATAACTGGATCTAGAAATTAATATGCTCCCTATTTCATACCTCAATGTGAATAATTGAAACCAATCAACTAGGGAGGTTCTAGAGACTTGCATATAGTGGTGTTCTGTAGCCTAACTATCTGTGAACTGGTACATAACTTAGAACAATCTTATTTACCTAAAGTATATGAGAAAAGTTAGCTACATGTGTGTTTTTGGCTTCATCTGTGATTTAAGATCCTTGCAGTTCTACCAGCCTAGCATATTGGAAACTCATATTTTCCCATTATTTAATATTTCTCATTTTTAATAATCTCCTTAGATTTTCTTCATCTTTCTATTTAATTCTTTCTGTCATGCTCTTTTTTCTAAACTAGTTTTAAGGAAACATTTATTTGTATATTGAACTCTAATGAAAAACACAAGGTAGAAATTTATCAGATAAATATAGTTTTAGGGTTTTTTTTCTTAAAGAATCAAATTTAAGTGTATGAAATCTCATTTTTTAATATTGCAATATTTGAATATTTCTAACTTTTAAAATAATGAGATGTGAATGATTTTTAAACATCTAATATATGAGATAGTTAATCCTTCTGCATCTACTTAATGATGCAACAATTTTAAAAACTGAAGAAATAAATGACTTATAGTCTATGTGTAGTAAGCTCTCAAATTTCATTTTTCATGTATTAAAACTAATAAAATTTAACAAAATTATTTCCTGTTGTTATATAAAGGCTCAATAAGAGTTGATTTTACTTTTGATAAAATATATTTATATTTTTTCTTTTTTCCTCTCTCCCTCTGGCTCTCTCAAGGTGAACAGCCATATACCAGGAATAGGATACCAGATTTTTGGAAATGTAATCTCTCTAATCCTGGGTTTAACCCCATTTGTTTTCCGACTCTCTCAAGCTACAGACTTGGAACAACTCACAGCACATTCTGCTTCAGAACTTTATGTGATTGCATTTGGTTCTAATGAAGATGTCATGGTTCTTTCTATGGTTATAATAAGTTTTGTGGTTCGTGTGTCTCTTGTATGGATTTTCTTTTTCTTGCTCTGTGTAGCAGAAAGAACTTATAAACAGGTGGGTATAAAGTAGGTTTCTAAATAGAGAACATAATATCCTTTTCATAATGTCCAAAGTATTCTTGAAGTATTTTAGTGTTTCACTAGATCATTTTGACCTATTTTTATTTCGCTTTTATAGTACATAAAAAAATAAAAATAATCAATATTTTGACTTTCTGTGGTAATCTATTTGAAAATTAATCCTCATCTTAATTATTTTTCTTAGCGATTACTTTTTGCAAAACTCTTTGGACATTTAACATCTGCAAGGAGGGCACGAAAATCTGAGGTTCCTCATTTCCGGCTGAAAAAAGTACAGAATATAAAAATGTGGCTCTCTCTCCGTTCCTATCTTAAGGTAGAAATAAATAATAATGATAAAAATACTCTTACATGCTGGTTTCCTCTAATAATTCCAATTTCTTTGTCAATACGTATGTGTCTATTGATGTATAGTTTCCAATTCCTCATTCAAGTACTGAATTAAGGATGTTCCCACCAAGAATGATAATCACAACCAGCAGAGGGAGCCCACCACTTAAAAAAGAATCTTGAAAAATGCATAACCAATGAGTCTCCTTACTGATGTGACCTATTAATGTTTTAAAATATTAGCTTGTGGTTCTAAGTCATTTGTTTCATGCTGTTCTCTTCTTTAATCTTTCAAGTAATTCTCTCATTTATGGAATTAAGATATGAAAATTCTAGAGGAAAAAGAAAACATCTGAGTTAGTCTTAGAAACAATAGTTTTTTTTTCTGGGTTTTTTTTTTAGTTATGGTACTAAATAGTAATGAATCATTATATGTGGAATAATCATGCAAATTCAAGGATGTTTAATAACACTGTCTGTTACTAAAATTGACTCAAATACAAGTAAACTCTGACATACCTAGATCTTTAATGCTTTTTATTTTGAAGTAACAATGAAAGAAGTAAAAAAAAGAAAAAAAGAAAGAGAAAAAGAAAAAGTTTGCACTACTTGCTTTTATATATGGTTTTTTAAATTGTTTTTCTGTTTAGTCTGTTAGTCTTCATTGATAAATGCTAAAAATTGGAATAGATTTTTTTTTTCTTACTGTGAGGGATGTATGGAGAGGATAGATATGATCTCTGTTGCTTGACTTAGAATTCTTTCAAAATTTCCCATCATTAGCAATCCTAAATAGGTATTACATTTATTTTTGGTACTTGGATGATTTTATATAGTAATAGTAATGTTTATTTAAATGTTAACCATGTGCCATTTACTATTGTTTAGATCAAAGTCATTGCCCTTAGGAGCTTATGTTTCTATAAGGAAAACATGTAAGCCCAGCCCTAGAAATTATCCTTGATACTAGCTTTCCTCTCTTGATTTCCAGTATTCAATATTACCATTTCCTATCCTTTCTACTTCTGGAATATATCTTATTATTTTTTTCCTCTTTGTTTTCATTTCTGCCACCCTAAATGAAGTCATCATTCAATTTCTGCTACTGCATTTGTCTCTTAACTGGCCTCTGAGACTTCATATATACTCCCTCCAGTGCTTTCTTCAACCTGTTAAAAGAAATCTTTAATTCATATAATCATAGAATTTTTAAAACTTTTTGGAAAATCTCCATTGATTTTAGGATAAAAATCAAAATCTTAATATGGCTTATAATGCTATTTATAACATAGGCCCTACTTTGTCACCTCTTTTGTCTCATTTTGAAATAACTTCCCTGTCTAACTTTCTAGACTGCTTCAGTTCTTTAAATACATTATGATCCTTCCTGCTTTATGCACTTGCACATATTCTTCTTTCTTGCCTAGAGCACTGATATCTGTCATCCTTCCCCTGCACCTTAGTTTGGTGTAAAACTATCACTTCCTCGGGGAGATGGTCCCAGGTCCATATTCATAGCCCCCAAATCTAAATTAAGTCTCCCTGAGTGTTATCTTAACGCAACCCATCTTTACTTTTCCTTCATAGCACTTTATCACAGCTTACATATATATTTGTAATTACAAGTTGTTGTTACACGCCCCTACTAGTTCCTGTGACAGTAGAGACCATGCCTGTTTTGTTCTTGGCTATATTTATTATGCGTAATACAGTGCCTCACTTTGAACAGGCACTCAAGAAACAATTGTTGAATAAATGATTATTGTGTTTGACAAAAATATTTGAAAGGTATGCTAACAATTCTATGCTGTGTGGATTCTATTTTTAGTATATTGCAAATTGGCAGGAAATTTTAACACTTTGTAATTAAAATTTATCTGAAAAGTTAGGTATATTTTCAGCATTATAAACTATGACCAATCTGCAGTGATGGATCAACACATTTATTGAAAGAATGGAAATTAGCTGCTAATTAGTAATATATATATTTAAAAGTGTTTTTCTTTTTTTTTTTCTTCCCTAGCGTCGAGGTCCTCAGAGATCAGTTGATGTAATAGTTTCATCTGCTTTCTTGTTGACTATCTCAGTTGTATTTATCTGTTGTGCTCAGGTGAGTTGACTTGTTCTAGGTAGAAATTAAACATCAGATACTAAACATTATTTCAGAAGGCTTTCTAATAATAAAGTAATAATATAAGTAAGCCTAAACGGGTAAGTTTCGAAATTGACTTTTTGCAATTTTTTTTCCAGTGGAATGAGTAAATATATTTTATTTATCTCTGTGTCGTGATCAGTAGACAGATAAACACACATGTACATATGTTGGTTTTTATATTTGAGCTTTTTTAAAAAAATTATGGACACAATACCTTTATTTTATTTCATTTATTTTTCTGTGGTGGTGAGGATTGAACCCAGTGCCTCACATGTGCTATGTAAGCGCTCTACCACTGAGCTACAACCCCAGCCTGCTCTTCGAGCTTTTTAATGTACATATCTGAACACACAAGATGATAAAAGATTAAAAATGAAGGTAAAACTGAAAAGCAGAGCAATTATGTATATGCATTAATCCTATGGCAGGTGAAGAAAGTGAGGTGCATTGTCAATCTTAGTATCCTATAAACTTGAAATTTTATGCGCACATGAGGATAGCAATGAGGGCTTGTCTAGCATACTACTTTAAACATATTCGTACCAGAATATGTTTGGTATGAATATCTTTGAAGTCAGAACCTTCAAAAGCCTCCAGCTTCAGTGAGAAAGTAGATAAGAAAAATGGTCTGCCCACCACACAGGATGGCAAGGAAGCTTTGTATGACTCTGTATGACAAGGAGGGGGAAATGTTTCTCTTAAAAATATATAATTTGGACTGGGGCTGTGACTCAGTGGTGGAGTGCTCATCTAGTATGTGCGAGGCTCTGGGTTCGATCCTCAGCATCACATAAAAATAAATAAACAAAATAAAGGTATTGTGTACAACTAAAAATAAATATTAAAAAAAA
>NW_026000142.1:27886375-27934236 GCF_001458135.2 Marmota marmota marmota
ATATATATATATATATATATATATATATATATAATTGTAGGTCTGCTTTATTACAGATTTAGGGTTCAGGTTGGCACTATATAGCTTATCTTATAATTCCTATGTCAAGAAGTTAATATAAAAAGTGGCCCTAGGCTCCTTGATGTCTAGCAGAAGCAGAACCAAGACTGTTCTGGGGGATGTGACTTCAGCCTAGACATTGCAAGATTTCCACAGATAAAGCCTCTTGAAGAAAAAAATCCAACATGAGTCAGCATATCAATAGCAGGATTAGATCTCCAGCTGTTTCAGTTAATAGATTGATCAGAAACAGTAATTTTGTCAAAAATGGTTAAAAAGTTTGATAACACTGTGAGAAAAGAACAGAAATAGATTTGAAAATGAACCAAATAATACTTAAGAAAAACGAAAAATACTGTCATTGATGTTAGAAACACAGTGAACAGAATTAATAACATAAAGACAGCAAAAGATACATTTAATGAACAGAGAGAAAAAGAAATGACCTCAAATCTAGGACAAAGACAAAAGAGATAGAAAATGTGAAAACAACATTGAGACATAGGTGGGAAATCCAACACATGTCTAATAGGAATTCTAGGAGGAAAGAATAGCAGAAAGTAGAATATTTAGAGATAATGGTTATGAGTTTTTCTCTTCTGTGTGTGTGTGTGTGTGTGTTACTAGGGATCAAACACACAGGTTCTTTAACACTGAGCTACATCCTGAGCCCTTTGTTAATTTTTTATTTTGTGACAGGATCTCACTAAGTTCTGAGGCTAGCCTCAGACTTGTGATTCTCCTGCTTCAGACCTGAATCACTGGGATTATGGACATGTACCATTGTACCTGAATTTTTCTGAATTAATGAGATTTTTTTTTTCAGGCACAAGAACACTTTAAACTTTCCCATGTATTAGGCCACAAAATAATTTTCAACTAATAACCAAGAATGATGCCATACAGACCACATGATCTAGCTATAATACACTCAAATTAGAAAACAATGATAGCAACAGTGAAACTCGTATACTTGGACATTTTATTTTTATGGTACTGGGGATTGAATCCAGGGGTGCTTTACCACTGGGCTACAGTCCCAACCTTTATTTCTAATTTTGAGACAGTGTCTTGCTCAGTTGCTGAGGCTCTTGCTTAGTTACTGAAACTGGCCTCCAACTTTTGATCTTCCTGCTTTGGCCTCCTAAGTCACTGGGATTACAGGTATGCACCACCATGCCCTACTCGTTTAGGTAGTTTAAAACAGACTTATAAATTTTCCAAAGAAAAAGCATAGTATTAAACTAACTTACTGGCACAATTGAAAATTTCAAATAATATGAATTGTCTTATGCCATTAAAATTGAAAGCATGAGTGAACAATTTTGTAGAAATGCATACTTTATTAAAACTGACTCAACAAGTAATTTAAAAGCTGAGGATATAAAATGATAGGCAGTATTTATTTAGTAGTTAAAAAATATGCCATTCACAAGCTGGGATCCTGGTATACCATTGTAATCCCAATAACTTGGGTGACTAGCGCAGGAAGATTGCAAGTTTGAGGCCAGTCTGGGCAATTATTATTTTTAATAAAAAGAAAAAGAGCTGAGGATGTAGCTCAGTGACAGAGTGCCACTGGGTTAAATGCCCAGTTCCACCAAAAAAAAAAAAAAAAAGCCGTTAACAAAATTACTTCTGACCCAGATGTTTTAATTTTTTTTTTTTTTGGTGGTGGTAGTAGATGGACAATATGCCTTTATTTTATTTGTTTATTTTTACATGCTGCTAAAGATCAAACCCAGTTCCTCACAAGTGCTAGGCAAGTGCTCTGCCACTGAGCTACAGCCCCAGCCCTGACCCATGTGATTTTACAAGTGAATCTAATCATACATTGAAACAAATGATCCTAATTTTACACAAAAGATCTGGAGAATAGAAAAAGGAAATGTTTCTTAGTTTTGTTTTTTTTTTTTTTTTATAATACCAATACCAGAGAGCAGTATGACAATGGGGAAGTTTTGTTAATTTTACTTATTGACTTAGATATAAAATTCTTTAACAGTATTACAGAGATAAAACCAGAAATTAAAAACAATATGACGTGACCAAGATAATTTATCCCCGAAATGCAGAGATCTTCAACTTTAGAAAATCCAATAATTTAAATCCTTTAGTTGATGAAAGGAGCCAAAAACATGCAATGATCTAAATAGATGAAGAAAACAATTTGTAAATTTTCAATGAAGATTTATAGTACAAGTATTAGGAAGTACTGCCCTTATCTGATGAACTTTTTATCTTTCAAAATTTGGACCAACCATTGTACATAATGAATGATATTACCTTAGGGTTATGTACTTTAAATTAAGACAAAGTTACCCTCTCTAGTCAACATTTTGATAGAGGATACTAACCAACAAAGGTGGGAGAGGTAAATGATATGAACTTTGGAAGAAACAAAATCATAGACTTTATGAACTTCTCTGTAGGCTATCCAGGTGGCTTTATAGATACGGATTTATGGATATAGCTTTATGGATATGGATTAAAAACATGTTATAGCCAGGCGTGGTGGTGCACACCTGTAATTGTAGGGGCTCAGGAGGCTGAGGCAGGAGGATCATGAGTTCAAAGCCAGCCTCAGCAAAAGCAAGGCACTAAGCAACTCAATGAGACCGTGTCTCTAAACAAAATACAAAATTGGGCTGGGGATGTAGCTCAGTGGCCAAGTGCCCCTGAGTTTAATCCCTGGTATCTGCCCCCCCCCAAATAAAACATGGTATATTTTTTAGAAGATCAAGATCAACAGATATATAACATCAACATAGAAATCAATTTTGTTTCTAAATTTGTTTGTGGAAACAAAAGTGACCAGTAACCAGTAAACATCTGAAACATTCATCCTTCCTAAGGATTAGCAGATGTTAAGAAGTTGGATAGTAACCAGTGTAGACAAAAATGAGGAAAACTGAATTTGATACATGGTTGAGAAAATTCCATGGTTGAGAATATAAATTACCTTGATCATGGTATATTGTTATAAAATTTCTGGTTTTATCTCTGTCACATTAGTTAAGGAATTTTATGTCTAAGTCAAAAAGTGAAATTAATCAGAATTTCCCAGCAAACCTATAAACTTCTATAATGGGCCATATAGTAAATATTTTAGACTTTTGCCTGACACACAGAGTCCCTGAAATATTCCTGTTTCGCCTTCTTATTCCTCTTCTCGATTCTCAATGGAAAAAAAAAGTAAAAGTTATTCATACCTCAAAGACAAACAGAAAAAGGCCTTAAGCTAGATTTTGCCAGTGAACCATCATTTGTTGGACCCTGCCATGTACAAAAACTAAATATATCATTTTGAGTAGCAACAAGGAAAAAATAGTAGGTTCCCAAGAACAAATCTAACACAAGATAAGTAATACCCTATGGAGAAATATGATAAAAACTTATTAAAAGTTATGTAAGAAGATGTAGACAAAAATGAGGGTACATAAAATTTGATACATGGCTAATATAAATTGGTACAACTGTTATAAAGACTAATTGCAGTATCTGATAAAGTTGAAGATGTGACCTCCGAACAAGTAGATATTAATTCCTAGAAGAAGCCTTGCATATGTGGACAAAGGAACACAAGAATGTTTATTACTACATTGATTATAATAGGGAAAACTGTAATTGTTAATGACAAGAATAGGCTAAGAAATTGTGGTTGATTCTCTTACTGCAATGTTTTATATGAGTTAGAATGAACAAATTTAGAGCTAACATATCAGCATGGTAAGTCTTGGAAGAAAAGATTCAGTAAAATAAAGACACACATGAAAGCATGATGGGAATATGTGATGACATTTATGTAAAATTTAAGGTATACATAACATAGTTTCAGCATATTTATGTAGCTAAACTATTAAAAACCTCAATGGAAAAGATAAACACAAAATTTATTACCTCAGGGAGCAGTTAGAAATCAGGGTCAAGGACAAGTTTAAAGAGGTGTCAGTTAAATCTGTAATGTTTTATTTTTCAAAAATCTGAAACATTACAAAATATTAAAATTTGACAAAACTTGGGTAGAGGACCTAGGGCTATATATTACATTATTATTTATAGTTTTGAGTACTTAAAAGATCTCATAATTAATAAGCATATTTTGAAAATGTTGTACTGCATTTATGATTAAACTGTATAAAGTTTAATTTTTCTTTTAAAATGAAATGGTTTGAATAATATTGCTGCTTCATATTGCCTTTTTCCATACCCTTTTAGCTGCTTCACGTGCATGAGATCTTCCTTGATTGTCACTACAATTGGGAACTTGTAATCTGGTGCATCTCATTAACACTTTTTCTCTTAAGATTTGTTACTCTTGGATCAGAAACAAGTAAAAAATATAGCAATACCTCAATATTACTTACTGAACAGGTGAGTTTGTTATGCTACAAATTAATCTCTGTAATCTACATATGTTAAAATATTTTCATTTACTTCTTGTTTTTCAGGAATATACTTGTTGAAGATCTTTGTAAAGCAAACTTAAAATTTGATAAGGGCAAAATTTTTCTTTAATATTTCTGCCTTGATTCAGATTTCAAATCTAACCTTTTCTTATGTCCCATTTTTACTTGTCAAGAAGGAATTACTTTTTATGAAAATGATGGATTTTAAAGCATTATTTATATATTTGCTTTGTAGAGTCCCTCTGGAACAAATATGCATTTTTGTTCAATATAAAGATTAAAGCATAATTTTATTGATTAATTTTATTTTGTATGACTTTGTTGAATATTTTCCTCTCGCCATTTCATAAGAATTATATAAAAAACATATTAGCAATGAGCTTGTTTGAATATTTTCCTTAGGAATAGTTTGATTTTAAAGAATCAATAACCCCCTCAAATGAGCTAAATTAAAGAGAACAGGGAGAGTAACCAACAAAGATCTCTAAGAAAGTATACTTGGGTTTCATAGAATTGGATGTAGTCAGCCATCTCCTCCTTAACTTTGAGGTGAATGGTTTCTCATTTCTGCTATTCTTTGTATCTTCTGACCCATGACTTCTCTATAGATTTGCCACTGTGTAAATTTGTCTTACACGTGGTGTTGAGTTTGTCTCAATATGAGTTTGGCCCTGAACTTTACTAACTTTTCAATTCACGTACTTAAAATATTTGGCAGATACTGTATTATCACTAATAAAGTGCATTGACTAGCTTTGATTGGGGTTGTGGTTGCCATATTGGGGATGGGAAGGTGGGATCAAGTGGATAAGTGCAGCTGCCATATGATGTTTCCTCCATAGGTTTGTAGTTAGGGCATTTTCAAAGAAGGGAAATGTGGACAGGGCAGATACCCTAAAATTGCCTATTACAAAGTGGCTAATAAAAATACACAAATAATTTTTAATTATTTTCAAAATAAGAAATTACAAACCAATTGATTTAGTTATTATTATTTATTCTTTTTAATGGCTTATTAGAGGAATATAATTTTATTTTTAAAAAATTCATTATTATTTAGCTGGGTGTGGTGGTGCACACCTGTAATCCTAGCGGCTCAGGAGGCTGAGGCAGGAGGATCATGAGTTCAAAGCTGGCCTCAGCAAAAAAAATTTCATTATTTATTTTTTAAGTTGATTTGACTCAGGGAATAAGTGTCTTATATTTTTAATAATGCTATCTGCCATCCAATTTTCTTTTCTTTTTGACTTTTAATTACATTAGAAACATTTAAATGTTATTTTTTCTATATTCTTAAATATTTATTATAGGAGACTGTGTAGTAAAGTCTAAAGAAAAATATTAAAATCACATATAATCTCAATATTCAAAGAACCACTATTAATATTTTTGTGAATATCTTTCAAGTCCTTTTAAAAATGTATACTTGGGGGCTGAGGATATAGCTCAGTGGCAGAGCACTTTCCTAGCCTGTGTGATGCCATAGGTTCAATTCCTGGCAAACTAAGACAGAGAGTGTATTGGTTATAATTTTAAATATTTTTGTTTACTCTTTTTTATAAAAGATAAACCTCTACTTGAAAATGGAGAAAAAACCTAATAAAAAGGAGGAACTGACACTAGTGAATAATGTTTTAAAACTAGCTACTAAACTACTAAAGGTAAGAACAATTTTAAATGGATATAATATAGAACATAGTGTTCAGACATTTTATCTTAGTCTCTGTAGATCTTAACTTGTATTTGGTTTTCATGATTATCCAAACTATTTCCAAATTATATTTGAGCACAGGCATGCAATTTTTATTTTATTTCTCATTGCTCAAATAATCAAAATAATTTCTCTGGAAATTATATATTAAAATTTATCGATGTTTAGAGTATTGTATAAGTGGCATCTTTGGAAATTTATGCCTCCTCATCACTAGAAAATAGATTTCAAAAAAAGAAGATTTGATATTAACTTGGGAATTTTTTTTACTTTATATTTATCAGAACAGTCTTTTGCTTGGTTTGAGTTCAAAAGTAGTAGTAGTCACTATAATGAATATACATCAGCATTACTTGTAAGTGTTCAAAGATTGGTTTGAAATTAATTGTGTATCAGTGGTATGGTTAATTCTGTAAGCTAAAAACAATTAATTGGATATGGAATGTACACCTTACCATATACTCATAATTGTATGAGTTCAGAAGAGGTGGATGAGGGGCTAAGAGAACAAGTAATTACAAATTACAAATTGCTTTCTTTTTCAAATTCCTTTAAGAATCCTAAAGAAGATGTTGACATTTAAATAATAAGCTAGATAAGATAAGCAAATTCTGTTTTTTGCCAAAATGCTCTATGGGATAAAGCTCCATAATTAGAATTGAGAGTTTTGTGTTTGCTTGATACATGAATATTGGGTATCTTCAGAATGTAGGACTTGTATTGGACCAAAGGTGGCTACAAAGGTGAGATTTAATGAACAGCTATAATTTCATAGCAGAGAAAATTTTTAAAAATACCTATAATACAGCACAACTTCTGATCCTTATTTTTTTGGGGGGGATACCAGGGATTGAACTCAGGGGCACTCAACCACTGAGCCACATCCCCCACCCTATTTTATTTAGAGACAAGATCTCACTGAATTGCTTATCTCCTCAGACTGGTTTTGAACTTGCAATCCTCCTGCCTCAGCTCCTGAGCCTCTGGGATTACAGGCATGCACCACTTCCTCCAGCTCTCTTGATTCTTTCTGATCACACACAGTCTCCTAGTCTAAAACCTGGACCCTAATATAGATTAGACATTCTGCCTCATGTTTCACAGCCAAGAAATCAAAGGTCCATCAATTCAGCTTTTCAGATAATCATCTTATTCATTCCCTCTTCCCTGTCAGTGTTCCCCTGTGTAAGACCCTTGTCGCTCCCTTGAGTTTTTAATACACAGAACTCCTTAAAGGAATTCCTGCTCCTGGTGTTGCTGCTCTTTAATTGATCTTGCACATGGCTGACACAGTGATCTTTCTAACATGCTTAAATTCCTTTAGTGTCAGTCTATCTATACAATCTCCATAAAGGAAGGATCCTTAAGTTACTAGTCTTACAAGTTTAAAGTACTTTCTTGTATTCAGGCTCCAACAATGCTGAGCAACCTGTAGCAATTCAAATGTACCATCTTGCTATATGTGGTCTGAAATATCTAATTTCTTTCACCCTCTAAGTTTGAGAACCACCTTCCCCTGGCTCCTGCTTTTCATAAATTTCTTTGTTGTAGAACTGTCATTCAAATTATTTGCATGCTTACTAAACTGTAAGTTCCTTAAGGAATTGTTTTTTAACTTTGCAGAGACCTGTACAGGATCTAGCATAAGTAGAACTTTAAATTTTTGAGTCAACCAATCAGGTAATCAGTGTATTTGAAAATAAATTGATTAAAAGAGGCATTTCGACATATGTGTTGATATTGTCTGAAAGTTTGGCTACCTTTCTAATTCTTCTGCAAAAAGATATTGTTCTGTTTCGGGTTCTATTCCAGCTCTTATACCAAAACATTTCTCTACCCTCCTTATAGTTACTACACCAGTCTAGTAACCAATTGGGGTTTCAAATTTAGTTTAAATATATAGAGAGAGTTATTTTAAAGGAAGTCACTTTCTCTTAAAAGAAATTTAAAACTATTATTAAAATTTATTTATTTCAAGTTTAAGTAAGTTTATACTTTCAAAAACATCCATTATTTGTAACTTTTTTGGAACACTGTTCTTTTAAATCCTTGCTGTATTTTGTCCTGAATTAGTTAAACTGATAGTTCTTATTGAATTTGAGGCTAATGTTTTTTTCTCTTTGGCTAGGAATTGGACAGTCCCTTTAGATTATATGGTCTTACAATGAATCCACTGCTTTATAATATCACCCAGGTTGTCATCCTGTCAGCTGTTTCTGGTGTTATCAGTGACTTGCTTGGATTTAATTTAAAGGTAAGAGCTTGCGTGCGTGCGTATGTGCGTGCGAATCTCTTAGCACTCTGTTGCATTTTTGTGGCCTTTTTTTACCCTGTCATTCTTTTGAAATCTCATATGCACAGCAACGGAGTAATTTTGATAAGATTGTATACAATTAATAAAAATAGTTTTATATTTAATTTGGAAGAATGATATATATTCATGGCTTCTGACATTCATAGAACTCCTAATTTGAAACAGAATTCATTGTATATTGGACTGTTATGTGGTATAAGTGGAAGTGTTTTTGTTTCCCCTCATATAGTTTGAATCTAATTTTGCTGATAAAGAGAAGGAATAATCCTATTTCTATTGTTAGCCAAAAGATGTATTACTTATCTATATAGCAATGCATATATCTGTCAATATATGCACAACTGTTAAGGTATAGAATGATCATATATTGGTACTTTCCTGTAAAAGAAAATGAGAAATATGTTTTTAACCCTTTTGTTTTTTTTTAAGGTGAGTTTTTTTTTGAAAAGAGAAGAGAGGAGTTAAAAATACTAGAACCTGCACTAGTTTGTGAATGAAATTTAGATAAAAATAGTATATGGTATAATTTAAGTTTTCATACTGAAACTAACTCCATTGTCATTAATTCTATTACTTTTTTCTCTAGTTGTGGAAGATTAAATCATGACAATTCAGAGAAAAGAAGATGTAGCCTCTTTTCCAGAATACAAGTACTGACTAAGCTGCTTGAAAGCAGTCACCGACTCTGCTTCAGGAGTCTCCGCTGGGAAATTGAAGTGTTTACATCAGACTATCTTGTGCAATTCTTATATTTATTTTACCTGTTCACTGTTTTTTTTTTTACATTTATTTTAATCTTTATATTTTATTGTTAAGCATTTATGTTCTTAGTTGTTGAAAGGGTGATAAAACTGATATCCAGATACTTGAGATCCTGGTAATTGGTCATAAATAATTGACAAAATAAGATGTTATGAAAATAGAAGCCATTGCTAAGCACTGTTTTTCCATCAATGCCATGAAATTGCCTTACTTAAGGAAAAAATCCTTTAACTTTGGAATATTATATTGGACACATAAAGCATTTTATTGGGTAAATCAAGATCCATTCAGGTTTTCTCTTGAAATATTTAGGAACAATGCCAGGATCTAAACTGATTAAGCTGCAGTTTAAGCACCCTTCAGTATTAATATATATGGTATTACATAACAGGTCAACAAGTGCTCTTTAATGATAAAACTCTTAATGGAGCAATAATTGTAAATGGTTACCATACTGTAAAATATTTTGATAAAAATTAATTAGTAATAATTGTATTTATTTGAAACACTGGGCTGTTTGCACAGCTCCAACTGTGCATGCTCAAAATGTGCACTTTTAAAAATTGTTACTTTTAATGTGTATCTTTATATGGGATATGTTATAGTGTACTAGGGCATGATGTGGTATCCTTTTGAGTGAGGTATATACTCATCTCACAAGTGAAGTGCCTACTGATATTACTAAAGTACATTATGTTTACTCAAGTGAAATAATTTTCTCCCATGGTACACTATAGTGTATGCTATTCATACCACACTTAAATGAACAACTTAAGAATAAGGTAAGAACCAATGAAATATTCGTTTGAGTGCTAGTTATAAAATTATATCCAAATTTTCAGAAAAGACAGCTTCAGCTTGCAAATTCTATTCTCTAAACTTAGTCTGGTGCATCCCCTTACCCACCCATATCCACATCCACACCCTCCATTATACAAGGGCTATTTTAGATGCTTTTAACCTGGAAAGTTAACTGCTCCCCCCTTCAATAATTTGCCAAGTGTCCAATGAGAACTTATCTTGTTGGCATGTTAGGTAAATAGGGCAAATATGATAGTATCTTACATTGGGCCTTGATTTTAAGTTGTTGTATTTGTACAATCAAGTGTATTTTAGGAATTTCATGAAATGTAAAATGTTTTGTGATTTTTTTTAAAATTGATCATCTGGTTTCTAAAACAAAGAATTTATTTGAAACAATCTAGAATTTTCTTGGTGCAAAGTGTATTATATTGAATATCCTCATGTTTTTACCATGTTTTAAGGAATTTGAGATAATTCATTGTAAATAATTTATTTGATTGGTGCAGTTCTAATTCCCAAATTATAATCTTAAAATCAGGAATGTGTGGAGAACAGAGCCATGTCATATCACTTTGCTCTTACCATTCCTTTTAACCAGCCTCAATTCAGCCTCATTGTGTAGTATGTTTTCTTTCTACAGAAAACAACAGAAAGCATTTTGTTTTATTTGCCTATGTTCTAATATGTTTAATAATGACCAAAGTGCATTCTGAGTTTTTTCAAGGAATGTATTACTGGAGCTTTAAGAACATATTTAGTTTCTCATGTGAAAAATTAGGCTTTGTCTGATATGTTTCTTCTTCCTCTATTGTCTAATGTTGAGGTTGTTTTTAGGAAATATATTTTATAAAACTTTTTCAAAATAAGGTACATACCTAAACAGAACTTAACATTTTGCACAGAATATATCAAATATATTTTGAGAAAAAAAAAGTACGGCATGAGTTCTGTTAGGAGTCAAAGATGAAACTATTGTATCTCAGAAAAAAATAAAAACTTATTTCAGAATGGAAATATTTTTGAGAAAAGTAGCTGAGTATACTGATTTAGGAAAATGCTTGTTTTAGGTTGAAGTTCAATTTAATGTAGAGTTGGGAGTTGATTTATTAAGTACAGTATACCTCTCAACAACTTATTAATAATATGCTGAATTATGTCACTAATGTGGGCAGCAGTAGAATACTAAAAGGAAAAAGTTGTCATTTAAGCAATTTTAGAACATTAATAGAACTCTTTCAAAGTAGAAAATTGACATCGCTGCCTTTAAGAATACCATGAATGTAAGAAATTGAAAGAAATTGTAACATATCATATACTATAGAAAAGGCAGTTTGAAGATAGAATTGTGGCAGATGTTGTGTGTTAACTGTTGTTTCTTCGCCACATGTGTTGTATTTGAAAGTTTGAACAGCAAGTTTAAAATAAAACATTCTATGAATGACTTTTTTTTAAGTCATATACATTTCTGTGTTAAATTTTGTATTTACTATAGCATAAGCTTTAGTTCCAACCTTTAGGTGTGGGGGGATAAAACTAATTTTTTTTTAACTTCCCAATACTTTGTGTTTTTTGATGATTCTCAGAACCTATGAAAGAGTAACTATACATACACAGGCTTTTCATTACCAAAATGCTTTTATATTATGAATGTTTGTTTATTTGTTTGTATTTGAATACAGAAAACTGGCTATGGCCTGGAATATTAAAATTCATAGAAGAAAAGTAGTGGGTTTTTTATATCTTTTTAGTTATATATGGGCACAGTATCTTTATTTTGTTTATTTATTTTTATGTGGTGCTGAGGATCGAACCCAAGGTCTCACATGTGAGAGGCGAGTGTTCTACCGCTGAGCTACAACCCCAACCCCAAAAGTAGTGTTTTTTTTAACAAATAATTTTGCCATATGAATTTAGAATGAAAGATTATAGTAATATGGTTATGCATTCTAATGTCTGGTACAAGTGTTCATGGTATTAAAATTAATCAGGGTCTATTGAAGTATGTTTCAAACTTGCTTTAAGCTTAGAATTGACTCCATATATATATCAATCAAGGATTAAACCCAGGAGCAGTTCTTTTTATGTTTTTATTTTGAGGCAGGATCTTGCTAAGTTGCTTAGGGCCTCGCTGATTTGCTGAGGCTGGCTTTGAACTTTTCATCCTCCTACTTCAGTCTCCCTATCTGCTGGGATTACATGCATATGCCACAATACCTGGCTAGAATTGGCTCTTTTAATGAATCTCCCTTCAGACTTCGAAAAGAGAACAATATCACTACTCCTCTTTCATTCATTGTATTACATAAAACACTAATTCTCAACCTTTTTTCTGCCATCCTGCATAAAGGATACCACAAATGCAAATGCTTAATAGCATTGGCTCTCCATAGCACTTACTTCCTGCGGGGTATAGGAGACTATTAGGGACAGGAAAAACCAAAGTGTTTATCTTACTCTCACACACTAGTCAGCATAATACTCCTGACATATTTTTCAGCAGACACCAATAGGTATGTTTATAAGTCAGTTCGACACTACCAGGAAATAGCATCAGATTCCACAGTTTGAGAGCCCAGTCCTACAAGAAAGCCCTCAACTTCAGATGCCAGTTGAAACCTCCAGATTGTGATGTGTATTTCTGAATGACCAGCCATAAATTGGGTTCCAACAACCCCTTGCCTGAGTGTATTTGCTAGAGCAGTTCCCAGAATTCAGGGAAATACCTTGTTTACCAATTTATTAAAAGGATATTGTAGAGGATACAAATGATGGAGGAGATGCCTAGGGGATGGTATGGGGGAAGGGACACAGAGCTTCCATCTTGAGGTGCACCCACCCTCCAGGTACCTCTACCTATTTGGCAATCTGGAAATACCTTGTGCTTTATAGTCAGGAATTTTTATAGGGGCTTCATTCTGTGGTTATTATCTGTTATAATTTGTAGCCCCTCATCCCTCTGGAGAATGGAAGGTAGCACTGAAATTTCTAAGTTTATAATCATGGCTTAGTCTTTCTGATGATTAACCACCAATATGTATATATTTCTTATTCTTTCAGAGTTGGTACAGATATACTTTCAAAAAATATTTGGAAAATTTGTCACCACCCTTCACCACCTTGAGAATTACCACCATTTTTCCGCTTCTTTCTTTCTTTTTTTTTTTCCTGAGAATTACTGTCTTAAGGTCAGAAATTTTATAGAATGTAAGTTACATGAATTCCAAACTGTATTTACCACTGTCTAAAATGGTGCCTGATACATGGGAGAATCTCAGTGTATTGACTGAATGATGAATGAGTTGAGTTTAATGGGGCATTAGACACTACCTGATCCAAATTCCTCATTTAACAAACAGCCCACAAAAGAGGTTAAGAAGCTTGCCAATATTGTACAACTGGTCAATTATAGAACCCAGACTCTCCTTATACTCCTTGTAGGTATATTTTATAAAAGTATCTTTACTTTTTTATTAGTTGTTGATGGATCTTTATTTTATTTTTTTTATTTATATGTGGTGCTAAGAATCGAACCCAGTGCCTCACACATGCTAGACAAGCACTCTATCACTGAGCCACAACCCCAGCCCTTATAATAGTATCTTTATATAAACAATTTGGCATGTCTTGACTTATCAAAATACCTCATCATGTGTTACTGATAAATTATGTGCCCATATTTGTTGTAGAGAGGTCATATATTTTATATAACCACCAATCTTTGGTCATAGGAAAAAGTCAGAATGCATCTCAACATCTCCCTATTCAGCTCTCTGCAGTATGACCTATTGAAAAGAACATGTGCATTGGCTTCAGACTTGAATTACAATCTTGAACAAATTAATTAACCTGTGTGAGCTTTGGTTTTGTCATCTGTAGGTTACTGACAGTAGTATCTGTCTTATAGGTCTACTAGAAGGATTAATGAGAATATATGTAAAGCACCTACCATAGGAACTGATAAGTGCTGGTTGTGCAAAAAGATTAGTTCTCCTCCCCTTTCCCAACAAGAAAAACAAAGAAGTAGTGGCTTGGGATAATTAACAAAAACATTTTTTACTAGGCATTGATGCTATATAAAATCAAATCCCTCCCTGCCAACTAATAGTCATGCTTCATATAAATTATCTTACATGAAGAATTGTTTTACAAAAAGCCAACATTTAATTTTCTTTCTTCACAAGGAGACAGAATAAAATGTGAGAGGGAAGTTTTCTCATTCTTTTGTAAGCATATATACTATATCCAATTATAAACACTTTTATCAAATTCTCATATGCATATTCCATTCATAGTTCTTGTTGGATCTCTGACTCAGTTGTGGATACAACACCCTAGAGTCTTTACCTCCTTCCTGTTCTCAACCCTCAACCGCACATTGTCTGCTTGCTTTGAGTTGGGAGAGCATCCAACTTGATTTTCTGTTAATCATGCTTATATATTACTAGAACCTCTGAGTCCTATATTTGACAATTTTTAAAAATCAATATCATCCACTTATATATTTTATACAATGACTCTTTCAAAACTTTGTTATCCTTAACCTCCTAATCTCTCTCATCCTGAAACTATTGTCATGTTTTCTCTTTATTAGAAGAGTGGACATCATTAAGCATTACTAATTCTGCCATTTTCTCCCTGCCTTAGCTCTGTGGAGGAGATATTGCTCTGTGAGGCCAACCTCGACATTCTCTTCTGCCCAACCTATATGAACAAGGCCACCTCATTCTTCCTCTTGCCATTATCTTTAATCTTTTCCTTTCTGACTTTTGTTGTAAATCATTTAGGTTCAATAAGATAAACTTGAGACTAGAGTATAAAAGCAGAAATTGTTTCTGCATATTTGTGAAGCTTTGCTGAACTGTGTCACTTTTTTCTCTCAGCCATCACTGAATGGGTCAATGATTGGTGCCTGACCCTATAGTGGCCAACCATTCAGTAGGCCTCAGAGAGCCTATGGGACCAGTTAGCATGAGAGCTTTGCTCAGTAGAGGCACTGTCTTTGATGGAGACTTGCAGACTAGTTAGATTCTCTCTTACTGCAAATTTCAGTTTAGGACATAGCATTAGAAGACAGAAATGCTAGAAAAATAGAGATCCAGAAGAAGCTATGAACTCAACAAAATGATAAGATAGAGAGGAGGTAGTGACAGTTGAGGAAAGAGAAAAAATTAACAAAAACTACCCAAGAATAGCAGAGGCAGAAAAACTGTACTTGACAGGATGTGCTATTTATTGGATTATTAGAGCTGGTCTCAGAATGTTGTAACCTCAACTTGTTCTCTGAATTGTGCTGCCAGATGTCTCCACTTATCCTTACAATAAACATTTAATACCTGAAGTAACCAAATGTGAACTCAACCTGAAAAAGCCTCACACAAATGGCTGTTCAATCTTGCACTGTTCAATCTTCTGTCTCCTTCTGTCTTGTATCCTGTTTGAATGTGGTACTTGCCTCTCAATGCTACCTATACTTTTAACATATTTAGGCCTCCTCTGTCTGAAAAATAGTTACTAATCTCAATGCTGAGTGTTTTCCTTATTCCTTTTTATATAATGTTATTTAATTCTGTATATTCAACAAATGATCTGGAATGTAACTTAGTGGCTTGTTTTCTTTTTGTCTTTAAAGCCAAATCTAACTTGTACTGCTAACAATAATTGACTTTCTATAAATATGCATTAACCTCTTTGACAGAGTTAATACATATTTATATTTATATATGATTTCTGTCATTGTATTTTAATCTTGGTCAAATATTCCTGTAAGTTTTGATAAATTATTTATATATGAGAATTTCTGGTTTCTCTTAAAGAAGAGGTGTGCTTTAAGGCAAAACAGACATATTGCCAAAGGCTACGACCAGTTTTTATCCCTTGAGATATATACTCAGTGTTTGCAAATGCATTTACTTGTTTTGCTTGGAAATGCAGACTTTGAGCTGACAGCTATTCTGACTTCTATTTATACCTCTTGCTATCAGCCAAAATTACTGGGTTAGTTTAGTGAGGCTGAAATATTCTCATAGCATGAATTCTGCTGTTTAGAGAAAGATGTTAGGATAAGAGGTCAGCCTAGGAAATGGAAACAGATCAAGAATTTTAAAATGCCAATTTTATAGTTTTTCTTTTATCTATTCCATGGATGGTTTTTCAATATGTGCTAGGCACTGAGCTAGGTGCTAGGGATATAGAAATTAAAATAGGGATTGAACCCAGGGGTACTCTACCACTGAGTTACACCCCTGACTCTTTTTATTTTGAAATGGTCTGTGCCACATTGCCCAGGCTAGCCCTAAACTTTTGATCCTACTGCCCCAGCTTCCTGAGTTGCTGAGATTACAGATATATGCCAACATCCTTGGCTAGTTACACAGTCTTAAAAACCAGTAGCTGGCTGTGGAAGGTAAATGCTGTGATAGAGTGGCCAGTATAACAATCATATGCAAATAATTTAGTATAGCTGGAGGTATAGGCAAGGGGTAGAAGATAAGGCTGGGAAACAACTTTGTGGAGCCAAGGGATTTGAATTATATCCTTAAGATAAGGGCTGCCTAGCACAGGGACCTTGAAATTCCATGTTGCTTGGTGAGTACAACACTGAGATATTGAGAAACTGATGTGACTCCATTTTTGAGAAACCAGCCTCTACCTCAGAGCAAAGCCTGTTCAAGGAAAGGGGCATGACCCTTGTCCTTGGAAAACCCTAAGAGCCTTCCTAGGCACATACCTACCCTGCTGAGTTGTTTGTCTGCAAATAACAGGAGAGATCTGTGGCGCCAGGTGTCCCTGACTCAGTTAGGCTAGGTAAGGACTCATAGCAACCCCCTAGCAACCACCAATCAGAATGAGACAGGGAAAATACCTGGGATGCCAGATGAACCCCCAGTAGTTTATGGTGGTTGATAACATGTTGGGAAACCATGTAGTTTATCACGTACACCCCTCGTGGCTTAAACCAATCAGTTCAAACGAATCCCCCTCTTGTACTAACCAATCACCCTACCCAACTTGTTCCCACCAGTGAATGTGCTAATCAATGTTAAGAGTTGTTGTTTGATTTTCCCGCGGTATGGAATGATTTGCTGTGTGATGTTGTGACGCATTGAGTATCCCCCAAAACCTATAAAATCTCACTGAACAAAGGACCGGGATACTCCCTGGGACTGCTGTGTCAGGAACGATTGTGAGTCCTGGCTCGAGCTTGCAATAAAGACTCTTGTGTGATTGCATCGGATTCGGCTCCTGGAGGTCTATTGGGGTCCTACAAATCTGGTACTGCATTACAGTATCACATTCTTCACTAGGATACTTAGTAAACAACTCCATACTGACAATATTATTAACTTAAAATTTAGCATGCATGTCACGACTTGGAAAAGAGTCTTCCAAAAGCCCTTTTGTTAAAGCCTTTGTTTCCAGCCTGTGGTGCTATTGGAAGGTGGTGGAACCTTTAGCAAGTGGGTATAGTGGAAGGAAAGTAAGTCAATGGGGGCATGTTCTTGAAGGGAATGTTGACACTCTACCCCTTCCTGTCTTTCTCTACCCCCTGGCTGATGTGAGGTGAGCAATTTCTCTACCACACACTCCTGCCATGAGGTACTTGCTTGGTTACAGGCAACAGAATCAGTCAACCCTTGACTGAGACCCCTGAAACTGAGCAAAAGATTCTTTTCCTCCTTATAAGTTGTTTATCTCAGGTATTTTGTTAAAGTAGTGGAAAGCTAACAATACGTTAAAAGTACTATTCTTTATGATGGAAGTTTTATGCAATTTTAGAGAAACTGAACATGGTACAAATATGTATCCACAAATTTGGTAAATATAATTAAGTTGACCTCTGTTACTTTGGTCACATTTGGATGATGGAATTAATTTATAATTATTTGCAAAGTGACATCATTTTAAAAACTCACAGATTAACTGAAGTCATCCTGCACTATGATAAAGATCACACAATGGAATTTTACTCAGCAATAAAAGAGAATAAAATCATGACATTTGCAGGTAAATGGATGGAGTTGGAGAAGATAATGCTAAGTGAAATTAGCCAAAAAAAAAAAAATAAATAAATGCCGAATGTTTTCTCTGATATAAGGAGGCTGACTCAGGGTAGGGAGGGAGAGCAAGGGAGGAATAGATGAATTCTAGATAGGGAAGGGGGGTGGGAGGGAAAGGTAGGGGGAAGGGGATTAGCAAGGATGGTGGAATGTGATGGACATTATTATCCAAAGTACATGTATGAAGATACGAATTTGGTGTCAACATACTTTATATACAGAGATAAGAAAAATTGTGGTATATATGTGTAATAAGGATTGTAATGCAAAAAAAAAATCAAAGTACATGTATAAAGACATGAATTGGCGTGAGCATACTTTATATACAAAGATATGAAAAATTGTGCTCTATATGTATAATAAGAATTGTAATACATTCTGCTGTCATGTATTTTAAAAAATAGAATCAATTAAAAAAAAGGAAAAAAAAAGATCACAGGTGAGCTCTGAAATCAGGCAGAGCTGAGATTATCTTGTAGCATGTGTGTGACCTTGGATACATTGCTTAACTTCCTGGATCCTGATCTGTAAAATGAGATTGAGAGCAGCTAAAGGTGGAGCCTCATGCAGTTCTTGTGAGTATGGAATAAGAGAATGTCCATGTGATGTACATGGCCTTGATCCAGAGCACTCCTGGGCAACAGAACTTTAGTCCATTTGTCCTAAATCAACCTCAATCTGGTTTTGAGTACCTATTCAAAAGAATACCAAGAATTCAATCCATTACCCCTCCTTCCTAGGTGGGTACAAAAATTCAGGGGATTCAGCCAGTGTCTGGAAAATATGGAAGTAGCCTGGTCCTTATTGTCTGGTGGGACCCGTCCCCCTCCCCTGGTGCCTTCTGCAGCCTGGCCAACTCTTCTATGCTGTGGGATGTAGATGCTCCCGCTAGTTCAGCAATGTTCTCCACAGAGGTCCTCCCTGCTGACTTAGGTTTGGCTCCTGTCTCCTCACCTCTGCTTGAAAAGGCCTCTGATCTCGGTGCCCATCTTTCCCTACACAAACCTCACAATCATGTCCCTTTTATACAAGTGCAACCCATCTTTGGGACAAGCCCTTTGACCAGAAGTTCTCACCTTTTCAGTCTCCACTAGCCGTTGTCTATTCACCAAATTCCCAAACCAAAGCTTGGCTGCAGCATTGTCTTCTGGGACTTGAAAACTTCTGCTTTCAGACAGAAAACTCCAAAGGTTGTACCACCCTTTGGAGGAGACAAATTGGGCTCAAAATAGAATTGTGTGATTTTTGTAATCGGGGAAGGAAAGAGATCATTCATTCTTTTAGAGTTTCCCAGGAGCAAATATTCCATATTATCCTGTAACTTACACAATATACTCAATTCAGTGTCTGGTATATGGTAATACCACAATAATATCAGTTATAAGTATTTTTATTAGCATCCTTTTTGGACATCAGGCAAGAATTCAAAAATAATCTTGAGTTATCCAGTTAGAAAATGAACAGGAGAAGTTAATGCTGTCTAAAAAAGAAATGAAATTGTTCAAAGGATGAAAATCGGGCTTTGGGAGAAAGCACTTGGATTACTCAATATAGAAATGTTTAAAAATGGAAAGCCTACATTTGTCTTTAAACCTATGGCAGCTTACAGCAAAACCGTCTGATCATCTATTCCTCATTAACCCCAGGATTTAAAGCAACATAGTAATTTGACTTACATTGTGAGGTTTTGGCTAGATAAACACACACACACACACACATACACACACACAGAAAAAGAAAGGAAAGAAGAGTGAAGAAGCATCAAGTACAATGCCTTGAGTTAACAGAGGTTGTGGATGCTTTCACCCTAGGAATGCCTCAGGCAGTTTTGGAGTTCATCTGCTTGGAAGGAAGCACTGCTTAGTCAGTAATACTTAAAATGGTAATTTTTTTTTTTTAATCTCACTTGAACATGTTGTGAGGTATGTAGAAGAAAGATCCTATTCTAAATATCAGGAAACTAGTTTTGTATCTTTGCTTTCAGACAGATTTCCTGGTGACCAGGAGAGCCAGGTAGACACTATTTGAATAAATGTGAGACAGATTATTTGATCTATTCTCATGCAGCTTCAGCATTGTGAGACTCTTAGTCTACAATTTTTCTTTCTCTATTTCTAATGAGCAATAGAATAAAGAATTATTGTATTCTCAGAAAATACATTATGGTTGTAATTTCCTAATGTAAATATTTAATTTAAAGCATCTAATTTCTAAGAGGAAATTTAAGAGGTTTTCTTGTGGAGAGGTGCAACTGCTTTGTTATTCCAACAGAACTCTGCTTTAGTCAATCATCCTAATTTGAGGGAAACTGTTTTTTTTTTTTTTTTTTTATACAAGGAGTATAACTTATTCTGATCAGGTTCCCTTTTTTGTGGTTCTACATGATATGGAGTTTCACTGGTCGTGTATTCCATATATGAACACTGGAAAGTTATGTCCGATTCATTCTACTGTCTTTCCTGTTGCTAGGCCTAACCTTGGACCTTCATGGAGGAATACTTATCTTGCTCTTTGTGGAGCAGGGAAATCCTAACATAGACTGCTATGTTATGGGATAAAGTGTTGTCAGAGCACTGGCAAGCAAAATTTCCTTGCTTCTTTGACAAGGAGTTATCCCCCTGTTGGTGCAGGGTTGGGCTATGTGTCAGTTTCTGGACTCTTGGTGTGTTGACTTCTATAAGATAATATATTTGTATCACCCCTGGCCTATCATGACTTTTATATGTAAATTGGCACATACCCACTGTAAAAGCTATGTTTGCTGTGTTTATTGCTTTATTAGCAGACACTGTTTTCTGAAACCCTAACCCTTAGGCAATATGAAATGCCCTTCTTTGTCCCTTCTGATTGACTTTGGCTTGAATGCTACTTTATCTAATATGAAGATAGAAACCTCTGCTTGTTTATGAGATCCAGGTAAATGTTATGTTTTTTTCCCATCCTTTTACCTGCAGTCTGTGGGTGTCTTTGCCTATGATTTGAGTCTCTTGGAGACAGTATATTATTGGGACTTTTTTTTTTTTAATCTGCCAGTCTATGCCTTTTGATTGATGAGTTTAGGCCATTTACATTCAATATTATTATTGAGAAATGATTATTATTCCTTGTAATTTTTAGTTATTTCTGTTTTTTAAAAGAGAATCTTTTTTTTTTTTTTTTTGGTAAATGGACACAATACAATGCTTTTTATTTTTATTCTTTTTAATATAGTTTTAGTTGTCAATGAACCTTATTTTATTTGTTTATATGTGGTGCTGAGAACTGAACTCCTTGTCTCACACATGGTAGGCAAGTGCTCTACCACTGAGCCATAACCCCAACCCCCTGCCTTTTATTTTTTATGTGGTGTTGAGAATCGAACCCAGGTATCGTCTGTGCTAGGCGAGCGCTCTACCGCTGAGCCACAATCCCAGTCCCTTATTTCTGTTTTTTAATTTGAATTCGTTTTTCCTTTGACTATTCGTCTAGTGCAGTTCCTCCCTTTGCTGGTTTTAACTTTTATTTTTCATTTCTTAATGAAATATTTTATTAAGTATGTTTTGTAGTACAGGCTTTCTAGTTGGGAATTCTTTTAACTTTTGACATGGAAGGTTTTTATTTCATTGTCACTTCTGAGGCTTAATTTGGTTGGGTATAGTATTTTTGGCTGGCATCCATTTTCTTTCAGAGCTTGGTATATATTATTCCAAGACCACCTAGGTTTTAGGGTCAGTTGAAATCTGGATTGGTTTCCCTCTGAATACGACATGTTATTTTTCTTTGGCAATCTTAAAAATTCTATCATTCTGTATGTTAGGTATTCCATAATAATGTGATTTTTCAGGGTCCTGTAAGCCTCCTGTATTTGGTTTTCCATTTCATTCATAAGTTTTGGGGAAATTTTCTGATATTATTTCATTGAAAAAACTGTGCATTCCTTTGGTTTTCACCTCCAAGCCTTCATCTATCCTGATAAATCTTTATTTTGGTCTTTTCATGTTATCCCATATTTCTTAGAAGTTCTGTTCGTAGTCTCTTAACATCTTTTCTTCATTGTCAACTTTATTTTCTTATCAATCTTATTCTTTAAAGATTATAGTCGGGCATGATGGCACATGCCTGAAATCCCAGCAGCTCAGAAGGCTGAGGCAGGAGGATTATGAGTTCAAAACCAGACTCGGAAACTTAGGGAGGACTTAAGTAACTCGGTGAGACTCTGATTCTGAATAAAATATAGAAAAGGCTGGGGATTTGGCTCAGTGGTTAAGTGCCCCTGGATTCAATCCCGTGTGTGTGTGTGCGTGTGTGCGTGTGTGTGTGTGTCTTCATTGTATGAAACTTTGTCTTCCAAGTAGTCCAGATGTTAGTGATGCTTGCCATCAAGTTTTCAATTTGGTTTATTGATTTCTTCATTCCAAGGATTTCTATTTGATTTTTTTCAGTAAATCTATCTTTTTTTTTTTTTTGAAGTGATCTTCATTTCCTATATTTTCTCTCTGATTTCACTCCTTACATCATCCTTTACCTCACAGGTCAGTTTAACTATGAACATTCTAAACTCCTTCTGTGACATTTCTTCCACTATGGTGTCAGTGAATTCTCTTATTGAAGTGTCTTGGTTTTTTTGGGGGCAATTTGTTCCCTTGCTTTTTCATGTTGCTTTTGTGTCTACCCACCTAAAAGTATGTATCTGAGGCAGTAGAGTTTCTATTCTGTGGACCTATAGTGTCCCTGAAAGTTTCCAGTACCTCACTGTTGAGGGGAAGACAAATAATAACCACCAAAGCAAATACTCATGGGGTGGAGGAGCCAACTCTTACTCTCCTCTGTCACCTGCAGACCCCACATCTTCTGGTCTCCAAACTCAATCTCTCCCTCTTCTTCTCAATCAAATTCCTGGCCAGGCATGTCTCTCCCAGCTGGTCCTGCAAATGGCTGGATTGGAGGGAGAGGAGGGAGCTGGATGGATTTCCACAACCAGTAGTCCTTTGTGTAAACACCTCTCCACGTTTGATTTTCTCCTGGTCACTTAGGCACCCTCTATGTTGTGCAGCATAGATTTGCTAGCCCTGTAACTCAGGCCAAACTCAGAACCTGCCAAGAATTGGCTCCCCCAATTACTGGCCCCCACACTGTGGTTCCAAAACAGTTCCTTCCTCTCTCTTCCACAGGAAGGCAGGAGAGATGCAACTTCTTTCCTGCACAAGAATATTGTGCAGCATGCTTTTAGTTTAGTTGGGCAGTGTCTTTGATCTCTGATCTCTCCCTACCCAAATGCACCTCAGTCCTCCTAAAAATGCAGGTTTCTTTAATTCCCCATCCTCCCATTTTGCTATGGAGGGACTGCTCTGGCTGGTGCCTCAGGCAGTGGCAGTGATGATGGTACTGGGGATTTCTTCCTTATTTTATCCAATCTCCTGAGTCCCTGCTCTACTTTGGATGTCCAGTATTAAATCCCAGTAAATCCCCCTCCCCCTTTTTTCACCCACCGTGTTGAGAAGCTGCTTATCTGCTTTCTTGGTTTCATGCCACAGAGCAGCCAGGAAAGTGACCTCCTGTATTCCATCATCTTGCTGACAACAAGGTATATCATACATCTTAAATATATTATAGTCTACTTTCAACTAATATTATACACATCATAGATAGTATAAGAACTTTGGGAAAATATTTTTTTTGTTTCTTCCCTCTGAGCATTTGTGCTATTTTCATATATATTGCTTCTATAATTTTCTTTTCACTACTGGGGATTGAACCCACATGCACTTTGCCACTGGGCTGCACGCCCAGACCTTTCTTATTTCTATTTTAGACAGAGTCTCACTAAATTGCCATGGCTGGCTTTAAATTTGTGATCATTCAGCCTCAGCTTCCCCAGCTGCTAGGATTATAGGCATGCACCACCACACCCAGCTATGCTTCTATAAATGTAACAGATCCCACAACACATTGTAACTTTTTGCTTTAAAGGTATTTAACAAAAAAGAAATCTTTAAATTTGTTGACATTGTTCTGTTCTGCTTCATCCCGCTGTATAAATCTAGACTTCTATTTATTATTCTTTTCTTTTTGCTGGAAGGATTTCCTTTAACATTTCTTTAAGGCAGGTCTGCGGGCGATGAACTCTTTCAACTTCTTTATGTCTGAAAAGATCTTTATTTTGCTTTTTTATTTGGAGTATATTTTTATAGAGTAATATTTTCAAGTTGGTAGAGATTTTTTTTCTAGTTCCATTTGCCTTCTGTTTTTAAGTGTAAATGATAAGAAATTCTCACTCATCCTGATTTTTGTTCATTTATATAATGTAGTTGGTGTTTTCTCATTATTTTCAAGGTCTTCTTTTTATAACTTATTTTAAGCCATTTGATTATGTGGTGAGTTAACATATTTTTTTCTGCTCAGAATTTTTAAAAATATTCTTCTTTTTCCTCTTTCCACATTTTTATTGGTGTATTATAATTGTATATAATTATGGTATGTTTATAACATGTTCATATATGCATACAGTATAACAATATAATTTGGTCAATATCACTCCCAAGCACTTCCCCCTTCCTCCTCACCTCTCACTCCCTACTCCCTTTTCTCTACTGATCTCTTTTTTATTTTATGAGATCCCTTCCCCCCCACACTTTCTTTTCCTTTTTCCTCTCTAGCTTCAAAATATGGCAGAAAACATGACCCTTGACATTTTGAGTTTGACTATTTCACTTAACTTGATGGTCTTTAGTTCCATATATTTTCCTGAGAATGACATGATTTCATTTTTCTTTATGGCCCAATAAAACTCCATTTTGTATATATACCACATTTTTTTTTATCCGTTCATCTGTTGATGGACATGATTCCATAGTTTGGCTATTGTGAATTGTGCTGTTATAAAACTTGAATATGCCTATATCACTGTAGTACAATCACTTTAATTGTTTGGGATAACTACCAAGGAGTGGTATAGCTGGGTCATATGGTGATTCCATGCCAAGTCTTTTGAGAAAACTCCATTCTGATATCTATAGAATGAGCTATACAGTCCCACCAACAGTGTAAACATGTTCCTTTTTCTCCATATCCTCTCCAGTATTGTATTATTATTATTTTTTTGGTGGTGGTGCTGGAACTCAGGGCTTTCTGCATGCAAGGCAAGCACTCTACCAACTAAGCTCTATCCCCAGCCCTCAGTGTAGTTTTGATTTGCATTTTCTTAATTGCTAATGATGTTGAACATTTTTTTTCATACATTTGTTGGTCATTTGTATTTCTTTTGAGAAGTTTCTGTGTAATTCATTTGCCCATTTATTAAGTTATTTGATTTTTTGGTGTTTTTTGAGTTCTGTATATATTCTAGATCTTAATCCTCTGTCAGAAGAATAGCTAGCAAATATTTTCTCCCATTCTATTAATATAATAGGTGTCTATTAATTTTTCAGTGTCTGTTAATCTCCAATGAGTTTCCAACTTCAGATATTGTAGTTTTCCTCTAGAATTTCAAGTGGAGTCTTCTTTGTAAGTTGTTGTCTCTAATGAAGCTGTTCAGTTTTTTGACTTGTTCCTTGAACAGGTGAAATACAGTTAAAATAACTTTTTTAACCTTCTTTTTGAGTACTTCTATTATCTACATAGTTTCTGGTTCTGTTTCAACGGATTGATTTTGTTTCTTCTTTTAGATTCTTTTTTCTCCCATTTTTGTGTGCTTAGTAATTACTTATTAGATGCCAGACACTGAATTTTACCTTGTCGGGTGTTGGATATTTTGTATTCCTATAAAATATCCTTGAACTTTGTTCTGGGAAGTGATCAAATTACTTGGAAATGGTTTGATCTTTTAGGTCTTGCTTTTAAGCTTTTTATTTGTTGATTTATTTATTGTGGTACTGGGGATTGAATCCAGAAACACTTCACCACTGCGCTACATCCTCACCCCTTTTTATTTTTTTATTTTGAGATAGGGTCTCACTAAATTGCTGAGGCTGGCTTTGAATTCCTGCCTCATCCTCCCAAGTTGCTGGTTATATGGGTGTGCCACTGTGCCCAGTTTTTTTTTTTTTTTTTTTTTTTTTTTTTAATGCAGGACCAGAGAAATCTTTAGTTGAGTTGCAGCTTAGCTTTCCCTAATAACTGAGGCATAGCCTTCCGAGTACTTTACCTGTTGTTCCATGAATTATGAGGTTTTCTACTCTAACTAGTGGGAATAGAAATGATTTTCAGCCTTTTGTGCATTTTGTAATCTTTTCAGGTCATTCACTAATTTTGTGTTGTCTTCTCACACACATTCACTGACCAATTCTTAGCTGAATATTTGAGAAGTGCTCTCTGAGTGCTCAGGAATTCTGTATGCATCTCTCACCTTTTTTGGAATTCTGTTCTGTTTCCCATATACAATGCAGCTTGCCTACACTCTCTGCTCATCTCCAACTCAGGAGACAGCTTTACTGGGTTCTCCTGGCACTGCTGCCTAGAAACTCTCTTAAAGCAGTACGTGTGGGCAGTTGTAGGGTTCATCTGTTCATCTGTGGTTGTTTTTTTTTTTTTTAAATCTCTCAGAGATCACTGTCCTTCATTGCCTAATGTTTTGAGTGCTATTATCTTATGTATTTTGTCCAGTTTCTTATTGTTTCAAGCAGGAGGGTAAATATAATTCTCATTATTCCATCTTCTCTGGAAGCAGAAATCCCAGTTGTCTTCTATTAAGCTCAGTATTTTGGAGATTGACAAACATATATAATAATTCAACTCTAAACCATTTTTGGTTTTGTTTTGGAAAATATATATTTCAGAAAAATAGTTAGCTTAACATGTAATTAATTGGCTTATTATCACTGTCACCAAATAAATTCATAAATCTTTAAAATTTTTCTCAGGCTTAATTTTGAACATGGAAAATGTTGATAAAAGTAGCTAAACACCAAAAAAAAAAAAAACACCCACAAATAATCCATTCAATAAATGGGCCAAGGACCTGAACAGACACACTTCTCAGAAGAGGATATACAATCAATCAACAAATATATTTTTAAAATGCTTATCATCTCTAGCAATTATAGAAATGCACATCAAAACTACTCTAAGATTTCATCTCACTCCAGTCAGAATGGCAGCTATTATGAAGAGAAACAGCAATAAGTGTTGGCGAGGATGTGGAGAAAAAGGCACACTCATACATTTCTGGTAGGATTGCAAATTGGTGCAGCCAATACAGAAAGCAGTATGGAGATTCCTTGGAAAATTGGGAATGGAACCACCATTTGACCCAGCTATCCCTCTCCTCAGCCTACACCCAAAGGACTTAAAAACAGCATATTATAGGGACACAGCCACATCAATGTTTATAGCAGCACAATTCACAATAGCTAAACTGTGGAACCAACTTAGATGCCCTTCAGTAGATGAATGGATAAAAAAAAATGAGGCATATATACACAATGGAATATTACTCAGCAATAAAAGAGAAAAAAATCATGGCATTTGTAGATAAATGGATGGAGTTAGAGAAGATAATGCTAAGTGAAGTTAGCCAATCCAAAAAACCAAATGCTGAATGTTTTCTTTGAGATAAGGAGGCTGATTCATGGTGGGACAGGGAGTGTGAGCATGGGAGGAATAGACAAACTCTAGATAGGCAGAGGGTGGGAGGGGAAGAGAGGGGTCAGGGAGTTAGAAATGATAGTGGAATGTGATGGACATCATTATCCAAAGTACATGTATGAAGACACCAATTGGTGTGATATACTTTATATACAACCAGAGACATGAAAAAATGTGCTCTATATGTATACTATGAATCGTAATGCATTCCACTGTCATATAAAAAAATCAATAAAAAAGAAAGTTAGGAAAAAGCCAATAGAGATACTTATGAACTTAAAAAAAGAAAAGGTCTCTGGGAGGCTGGGGATATAGCTTATTTGGTAGAGTGCTTGTCTTGCATGCCCAAGGCCTAGGTTATAATCCCCAGCACCATAAAAAAAGGAAAGAAAGAAAAAGAAAAAGGAAAGGAAAGAAAGAAGAAAAGGTCTTTGGATATCTCAATTTTGAGAATGTAACGTAGTACAGAGACCAAGAATTCTGAGAACAACTGATCTAAATGAACTGGTTTCTGTTTGAATTCTTGAATTGGAGGGTTGGGTAAACTTGGAGAGGTCATGAGTACTGAAGATGAGAAGGCTCATAACCAGAGAGAAAAAGGAAGAAGAAGAACAGATTAAAACAAAAAGTAAGAAGCAATGTGTCCTTCAAGAGATATAGAGAGTCACAGATTCCTAATTTTCCCATCACTGTGTAGGTATTTGTGAAGCCCAGTTTTACTTTGAGATAATCCTAAAATCAAATCCCTCATCTTTATTCCTTAAAGATAAAAAGGAAACTAAAGAGAAAAATTAAAGCCCAATGAGGCTTGAGAGGAAGAGATCTGGGTCCAGAAGCCATAAGGCTGTCAACGGCTGAGAGTGTTTATGATGCTCAGGTGGAGCTAGAGGAACCAAGACTGGGCTGCAGAGGGGCTCTGCTGGGAGCCATTAGCCAAGTAGGTATGACAATTTCCTTGCCAGCGTACCCCATGTTGCTTACATTTTGCAGTGACATTGCATGTAGGTGACCTTGCTCAAGGATCAGGGCGGATTAGGGTGTTCCCGGTTTAGGATAATCGGGTTTAGGGCGTTCCAGGTTTAAGATTATTCCTGCTGGGAATAGGGCGTATCCTGCTGCCTGAGTTCCCCTTGAGTTCTCATGGGATTCAGACAGTATTTTTTGGGAGATAGAAGCCCAGTGGATGTGGATTTGGGCAGAGAACGTGGATTTCCCCAGAACGTGATTGTAGACGGCTGGTGTGAGTTCGGGAATAAAGAGTTGCTGTTTGAATCTACAAGCTGTGTGGTGGCTCGTGATTTTGTGCCCAGCCAGACTGCGGCATTTGTGCCCAGCCAGACTGCGGCAGGGCTCTCCGTGATTCTATGGTGATTCTTACTGCACTGATTGTTTCTTTGGCACACAATCTTTGGAGAACCTGGACCCCCACCTCCAACTTGCCTCAATGTCTAGTCTTGGCAACATCTCCCTGGAGTTTCGTTTCTCCACATTTACAAAATAGAAGTAAAAAAAATTTCCAAGTCTTTGTCCTAAATGACAGAAACCTACATCCAATTAGTTTAAGCACAAAACACATTTATTTACTACATTAAGAAGCCAAGCTAGGCCAGTGCTGGCCCTGGCATTATTAGATTCAAACATTCAAGTAGTATTACAGTAGCATCACCATCTTTTCTTCCTTTTGTCTATTCATTCTCGTTTCCTGCCTACTCTCTTCTGCTTAGCTCTATTTGCTTTGTTCTCAGACAAGTTTTCTCCATTCACCAGCAAAATAGACTCCAGGAGCTCCAAGACCATATGAACCTTTGGGTTCCAAAGACAGATCCAAAGTGTACTCTCTCTTAGTATCCACAGGTCCAGTCCCTTGAATACTTTTATTGGTTTTACTTGATCACATGCTTATCCTTTGAACTAATATCCTTTGACATGGCCAGAGTATGTCATGTGCCTGGTCCTTAGGGAGCAGGTGGAGGAGAATTCCGAATTGACAGTCCCTTCGGAACTGCATGGTATGAGAAAAGGGCAGTTTAGTGGACATTGTGCCAAAGTCTGTCTGAAAGAGAACCATAACACCTCTTAAGAAGAGATTGGAGGGCCCAGTGGAATTCAGGTGTAGGTCTCTGGATTCCAAGATTTCAGATTGACTCAAAAAGAGAGACTTTCTCCCCTACCTCTGGGAGTGAGCAGGGGAGAGTAGGAGTGTATCCTACGAGAAGGGAGAGGCTGAGGCACATAGTTCTTCTTGGTAGCCCCAGCCCCTTCCCTGAAAGCAGACCCTTCACTCCCAAGCCCTCTTCTGTAACCAGGTATCATAAAGTAAAGCAAATTCTGCTTATCATGTGTTTTGGGATTTTTTTCAAAGGACTCAGCCATTTAACTAGTATGGCACTACAGGGAGTTTGAAATTTTCTGAGTTCCCCAAACCCCTTCTTAGAAATAGTTTAATCTTTTTCTTTTTCTTTTTCAGATATTTCTTCTGTGTGGTTAAGATTTAACTTTTGCTCTCAGGCCTTTTATCAAATTCTGTTACAGCAAGAATAGAGTCACCTGGACCTAGAGCATTCCTGATCAGTGTTTCCAATCCTACCAACACATTCATACTTCTTTTCAAGTCTAAGTTTTCCTACCTCACTTTTTTTCGGTACCCCTGATTTAAAACAGATATGCAGAGTTAGAGTTGATAATTTAAAAAACTGCAAATCAATAAAAAGCAAGGAGGGTCTCTTGATATAGAATCCTCATTGTATTTAATTTTTAGTTATGTAAACATATTCAGCCTCCTTGGGAGTGCAAAATAAAGTGAACATAGAGGTGAAGAATTTTTTCAGTGTGCCAGAAATAGTTGGTATTCAAGACATATTCTGTTCTCTCTGAAGTAGTAACTTATTATAAAAAGCTCACTCTACTAATACATTTGAATCCCATTTTTGTTTTTGCCTTACAAAAAATGAATATAAATGTAGATTCTGAATCTGTTTACTCAGAAAAATAAGATATAAGTTGTTGTTTTAGTCATAATTTCAGGATGTTGCTTATCACCTACATGTTACGCTCAACTTGACACTATCAGAATGAACAGGCAATATGCCAGGTGGCTATTATGTTATAGAATATCAAGCTAAGAAATATGCATTTAGAATTAAAATATAAGTCCCTTAACACTCTACAGATTCAGGTAGTCACAGTTCATTAAGACAAGGATCTGAAGTTCATTTGTAATATGCCAATAAAAGGCTGGTCTGCTAGAAAGAAACACTCCAAAAAGCAGAAGTTGTCTCTCAAAATATGTGTGATTTTAATTTTCTTTTTCCTAGTCTTTTTTACTGTTCAAATTTTCTACAATGAACCCATATCACTTTTACTATAAAAGTCTTTTTTTTAATATTTTTTTAAGTTGGTGATAGATCTTTATTTTTTTAATACATGGTGCTGAGAATCGAACCCATTGCCTCACACATACTAGGCACATGCGCTACCACTGAGCCCCAGCCCCAGCCCCTACTATAAAAGTCTTTTTAAAAACATTGCATCTCTTCAAATTGTAAACATTCTTGGTATGCACCGAATTATGTTTAAGCAGGACATACCTATTGAATTAAACTGGCTAGTCCCCAGAAAACCCCTTGGCTTGAACCCCATTCTGAATATTCTGACTCTGTCCTGCTCTGCAAGGAGAATCCCAGTAGGTCCTGACTTATGTACCTACATCAGGACCCTTTATTGTGCTATTAGCTCCTTGGGGAGTCTGTCTGAAAAAGAACCATAACACCTCTTAAGAAGAGATTGGAGGGCCCAGTGGAATTCAGGTTTAGGTCTCTGGTTTCCAAGATTTCAGATTGACTCAAAAAGAGAGACTTTCACCCCTACCTCTGGGAGTCAGCAGGGGAGAGTAGGAGTGTATCCTATGAGAAGGGAGAGGCAGAGGCACATAGTTCTTCTTGGTAGCACCAGGCCCCTTCCCTGAAAGCAGACCCTTCACTCCCAAGCCCTCTTCTCAGCATTTATCTGGTCTGCACTTGCCACATGCCAAGAGAACTTCTGCCTCATCTCTTATTATTGCCTCCAAGCCCAGAAGGAAGGTTTGGATGGGTCTAGCCAGGACACAGTTCCTGTGGATGGAGTGCTCCTTGGAACAGGGCAGTGTGGCAGAACTTGAAGTCTTCTCTGACCAGGCCTGTGGAAACCGCTCTTTCTGACTCAGTCCTCTTGTTTCAGAACTAAGTCAATTAGAAATTTGCAAAGAGCTGCACTCATTAGTATCAGATCCTAGTTAAGAACATGGGTCGGGGGTGGGGGGGGCTGGGGTTGTAGCTCAGCGGTAGAGGACTCAGCTAGCATTTGTAAGGCTCTGGGTTTGATCCTCAGCACCACACAAAAATAAAAATAAAAAAATAAATAAAGTTATAGTGTCCAACTACAACTAAAAAATAACTTTTTTTAAAAAAAAGATCACGGGTATATCTCAGTGTTAGATCTAGGATGAGTCCTGGCTCTCACTTGGCAGCAGTGAGATCTTGGGGAAGCCACTTTCCTACTCTGAGATTTAATTTCCATCACATATATTCATGCCTCATAATGACATTTCTGCCTACCATTATGTGATGGTGCTTCCATAAGATTTTTTCAATCACAGGTCTCTGGATTCAGGCTAATATTTATCAGTTTACCCCAGGCGGTTAAGGCATATTTGTCATTAAATATTAGAAAGGTTACAAGATATAAAATATGGGTAGGTGAAATGTTGACATAGAAATTGCTTAATAAATGACAGTTATTATAATTATACGTTAAATCATGTTGTATAACTGGGTGCCTCATAATGACATTTCTGCCTACCATTATGTGATGGTGCTTCCATAAGATTTTAAAGCCTAGGGACGTGTGAGCACATGCTCTGATATTTGTATAATGACAATATAGCCAGTCTAATAACGATGCCTATTTCAGAAGGTGTTCCCATTGTCAAGTGACACATATTGATACAAAGTAAATTTATTCCCTAGTAGACTCAAAATCTGTTAAGTTTCCCATGGAGCCTGTTGGTAAAGGCAGTAACTGTTGCCCATCTATTTTTCTTTGTTTTTGTAATATGTTAGCCACACACACAAGCTGCAGCTGCCTTGGCATCATCCTTTGGATTCTTGGAATGATTTTTATCACTGGGGAAATTTAAGCTTACTCGGTTATGGGAAGTGCTAATGATAGGGCAGATCATCACTAGTGTTGAAATTTAGACGTATCAGAGGTTTTTCATACAGGAGGAAAAGGAGGAGGAAGAAATCTATTGAAGCTGCCAATCGTATAGTGAATATTAGGGCCTCACTTTTTTTCCCCATATTCTTCTATATCAAGGTTAACTTCCACAATTAAAATAGAGGCTCCATTTTAAACAACAGAAATACAGCCATTCACCCCAGAATACCCTGTTCTTTAGATGCCAATGAAATGAAACTAGTTTGTTTCTTCAAGTGATTAAATAAAACAAGGCCTCAGTCATTAGGGAGATCAAGACAGCAATCACCAGGAGGAATGGCTGGGTCTTAAAGTGTTCAAAGGATTTGTAATTGGAAATGTCACTTTGTCTTGCTCTTTCCTCCTTCAGCTCTTGTTCTCAACAAATCCATGGGATAACACCAGATTTTTTTTTTTTTTTTTCAATCACAGGTCTCTGGATTCAGGCTAATATTTATCAGTTTACCCCAGGCGGTTAAGGCATATTTGTCAGGAGTCCACAACAGGCAGACTTGTTTTAGCAAAAGATTTCCCTAACAGAATGTAAGAAAAAACTTAGCAAAAGGAATGGCAGACAGAAAATGTTAGGAGATAAATTGGGTTTCTATTTTAAGGACAGTAAAACTATTATATTTAATGCACTCAAGTTCAGATGGATTCATTGTCAATGACCATGTAAGTGAAGCCAGAGTGTGGTGTCCTCAGAGACCGTGAAGCTGACTCCCTTGGAGCAGTCACAGGATTGGAGGTACAGGCTTCATCTCAGGAAGGCTTAGTTTTCCTCATTCGTGCTGTTGAGCTAGATGGTTTCACCCCCCCTTCAGACTCTGAGCTGTGGCTTAGCCAGAGGTCAGGCCAGACTTGTTTCAGCTCCCCTGGAAGATATTTCAGACTAAGTAACTGTGTCATGGTGCCAAGAGCTTCCAGCTTCAGGTAGGTCAAGACCTTAGACTTAAACTTCCTGGACCTTGCAAAGTGGTCTTGAAATTGTTGTTTTGGCTGTCTGGTAGCTAAACCTCCTTTCTTTTGATCACAACCTCACAATAGATGGAATGAGAGCCTAGCTACCTGCTACAGAGGATCCCTGGCAGCCAGGATGGGGGCATGTGCCAAGATTTGCTCAAGCAGAGCCACAGACACAAGGACACAGAGGGAGAGTAAGAAATTTCTAGGTGGCTTCAGCAGTGGAGGTGAGCGCAGAGTAGCATACCATCCCACACCCTAAGGCAGTGTTGCAAGTATAGGGCTTCGGGGACACCTACTGGCTCTGTTCCTGCTGTCTAATCTCCCCTTAGTCCCGCCCACTCTCTGACTCTGGCTTCCAGCCTCCCTGTGGATTCTCTTAAAGCTGTCTTCTGTCTCCTCTCATTCCTTGTTTGCTGCTAAGAACCCCGACTCCCTGATGTCCATCAGGGGCAGGTTTGAACTGTGTTGGGAAAAGACAAAGATGGTGGCGGAAGCACAGAGGTAACTGGAAAGGTGCTGTTGGGTAAGGTGGTGTGGGAGGATGCCTAAAGTGGCCTTGTCAGGTCTCCCGGTGGAGCAGAAGGTTCTCCCAGAGGAGCCATGCTGTCTGATAGATGGTCCATGCTCCCCAAATCAGATCCATTGCTTCTTTCTTCTGACTCTTCCTCCCCTCCATCCATGAACCCTTCCTGATGCTCTGGGTATGCCATTAAATGCTATTTTTAAAATAAAGTTTTATTTAAGCTCCTTATATGTTACCTCTACTCCCACAGAAATGCGAGAATCTCCATCAGCTCAGTACTGATAATCAGGCAGCCAGGAAGTTGAGACAGGGTGGGTCAGCTCTCTTCTTAGCCTGTCCCCCTTAAGGTTTCAATGCTTATCCCTCAAATCAATGAAATTTTCTTTTGCTGTTCCCCCACCCTGCTCCAGCATAGAAAATGTCCTACATCACAATGCTGGGTAAAATGGATTTCTTTCTTTCTTTCTTTTTTTAATTGTTGATAGATCTTTATTTTATTTATTTATTTATATGTGGTGCTGAGGATCAAACCCAGTGCCTCACACATGCCAGGCAAGTGCGCCACCACTGAGCCACAGCCACAGCCCATAATATGGGCTTCTTACTTAAAAAAAAAAATCATGCTTATTTGGGCGCTGTGGAATATAGTTTCTGGCATCCAAGTAAGGTGCTGTTAGATTCAGAATCAGCCACTTCCTCTGCAATTAGAAAGTCTGGCTCAAATATGTTCTTTTTTTCCTCAGAAACCATAAGCCTCTATTCTACGTATTTCAACAATTTATCCTCTATTCTACCTCCACTCCACACGAGAGTTCACGTGGTATGAGTTGAACACCACCACTGAGCAGTCAGTCACCCGAACTTAAGAAAAAGAAATTAAAAACACACAGACCCCCAAAACCTTTAATTGAGCTTTGGGTCCAATATGCATGAAGGGCCATTTTCAGAAGGAATAATTACTAGAAGACTCAAATAAAACACTGGAATAAAATCCTCCTTTGAATTACGTATAAGCCAAGTAAATTAGTAAAATCTAAGTGCTTTAAAGATAGAGGTTTGCCATTTGCTGGGTCTGGAATTTATTTCATCATTGAAAAGGAAGAGAAAAAAATAGAAGTCATAAAGTTTGTTTGTTTAGTGTTGATGATAAATGTGCTTCACCTTTTTCATGATCTCTTTTCTAGGCCCTCAGTATACTCTCTGAGCTGCACCTGGGTTAAAACTGTCATTAAGAGGAATTATCTCCTGTTAAGGGATTGTCTCCCTTGAGCTGAGGAGATGGAATATGAAGGTCTGGTTTTTCTTTTGCTCATTCGTTTGTTCATTCCTTAAGAACTCCCTTTTCTGTGCTGGGAATCCAGGGAGATGTTAACATAAAAACAGAGCTCCTTACTTCTCGGGAGGTTCAGGGTCTCCTCAACAGGTAAGACAGGAGCCTCTTGTCCTGTGCTCTTCATTAGATGATTATAGAAGGTGTTTAGCTATTGATTTCCAGGTGAGTCTCTGCTTTCCTATTGGGCAATGAAGGGGAAGTTCCTGGAGACCAGTGATTTGCACTAGGTTTCCAAGGACCGTGAGAGATGCGGATGTTCTCCTGGGAAGGCAGGTTTGTCTGGGAGATGGTGAGGGAGGGAATCTCTTGAAGAAGATGAGTAAGTTGGATCCACATAGTAGGAACCGAGTTTTGTTCTGAGGAATGTTTGGGGCAGGGAAGCCCAAGTTTCTCCTGTCCTTGAACCTCCCTTTAGGGGCTGTTCCTTTGCTATTCAGTTGCTGGAACTGGTTCATGAAAAACAGGAGGGTTTGCTGTTGGGCTCTCCCCACACCTTCTTCTCTGCCAGATTAATTCCAGAAATGCTTGCCCCTAAAGCCCTGGGGAGCCAGGCAAGTTGCTGAGGTTTTGCTCTGACCACAGCAAAACCCTAGTGCTGCTCTTTAATGTGAGTCCCCTACGGAAGTGAAGCCAGAGTGCAGAACAAGAGCTAAAGGTGTCCCTATCTTTCCTGTAAAAGGAAGAAGTTGGATTGAATCATCCCTGAGATACCTTCTCTAGCATGCTTGAGTTCACTATAGGTTTGTCATTTTGATGGGGTCCCCAGCCCCTTTTCATTTGACGTGGGGTTTATGGGTCACCTGGCCATGGATTCATGAGATCTCTTGCTGATATTAAAAATAAATCACATTTCTTTTTGTTATTGTTGTTTCTTTGGATTGCTTGATCATTAATAGTTTGAATTGTTGTTTAAGTAGCAAAATTTAAATTCTCAGGCCATTATAGCAGGCACAATTTTGCTGCAATTTTAGGTCCTGAGCCTTGTGCATGACTTTGTCAGTATATAATTAAAGGCACATGGATGTCAAGGGAGAGCCGACTGGAAGTGACTTTTGAAAGGAGGGCTCTGTTAACTACTGTAGATCAGGTGAGGTCAGGAACAAGCTACCATTAAAACTCTTAATGCTGGTACTTTTTGCTGGGTGCAGGTGTTCCAACGGTCAGAGGTTTTTGCTATCTCTCAAGACCAAATTTGTAATCTGGCTCAGCTAACTTTTACACTGTGTTTTATGCTAACCCTGCTACCGGAATTAACTTATTTATTCAACCAAAGGCCCCTATAAAACCAGCCCATTTCATCCATGAGGAGAGTAATGTTAAGGAGGTCACATCTGTGCACTAGGTCATCACTCTCAGGCCAGAGGCAGAACCTGATGAGGTTAAGAGTTAGCTCTTAACACAATCCTACCTCCCTGGAAGAAGTATGGGAAAACTTTTTTTCTTATTTTGTGTCCAAGGGTTAATATCCCCTGAACCAAGTCTGTCAAAATGGTTTTACTTCTGAAAGTTAGGCTTACCTTGACACTTCTTAGCAAAGGAAGGAACTGGACAGGATTGTGAGTGAGAGAAGATGGCTGAAGAAGAAAAGCTACTCTTTTTATGAGTGTTGTATATTTCATGAAATTTAAACAGTTCCTTTAATTTATTTTCTTTTAAAGAGTTTTCTTTTTCTGATTTAAATAAGACAATAAAAATAATAATCTCCTATCAGGAAGAAATTGAATTTTTTGTGTGTACCTTCTCTTTTATTTCTAGGTATGTACGTACAAACCAAATTGGGGTCTGTGTATATGCATACATATTTCTTACAGTACACATTTATTGATGAATCACTTTTACTTCGATATTTTCAGGGTCTGGAGAGATTGTACACTAGGCAAACCAATTCAGAATGCAAAGTGGGGAGAGCACCCAGTGTTTCAATACCAAGTATAATGCTAGTGTGAGTTTTCAAAGATGTTCTTTATCAGGTTGAGGAAATTCTTATTTGTATATTTATTTGATTGAGAAGGAGTGTTAAATTTTGTCAACTTCCTTTTCTGTGTCTATTGAGATAATCATGTGGTTCCCCCCTTTATTTTTTTGATGTGGTGTATTATATAATTGATTTTTTTAGATGTTAAACAAATATTATACTCTTGGGATAGATCCTACTTGTCTTAAGTACTCTTTATATAATACTTTTACATATTTTATGTATTAATTTATGTATATGTGTATATATATGATGCCTTTTCTATATTTCATGGGTATAACTTGCTAATATTTTTTGTTGAGGATTTTTACATATACATATACAAGAATCACTCATCTGTAGTTTTTTCTTATTTTGATGTCTGTGTGGTATGCTATCAGGATAATACCGGCGTTAGAATAAGATGAGAATTTTCTCTCTTTTTTTATTTTTTGGAAGAGTTTGTGAAGAATTGATAGTTTTGTAAGTGTGTTGCAGAAGTCATCAGCAAAATCATTTGGTCCATGTTTTTTCCTTGTGGATAATTTTAATTTCCTAATTCAGGTTTTATGCTATCAATCTACTCATATTTTTCCATTTATTTTGCAGTCAGTGTAAGTAGTTCGTGTGTTTCTAAACATTTGTCTATTTCATCTAATTTATCTAATTTGTTCATGTACAGTTGTTTGTAGTTTGTGCTTGAGGATTTACGCCTTCATTTTTGATTTTAGAAACTTGCCATAGTCCGGCTGGGCTGCCTAAGTCGGGCTGGGCAAAATAACCGAGAGGTGACAAGCAACTTGAAGGTTGAAGCAGGAACTACTTTATTGCGAGTGAACGCAGCAGGAACTGAGAACTCAAAGTAGCGGGCACCCAAGGTAGCAGGAGCCACTTCTCTGTGGGACAGCAGAGGTACATATACCCATCTAATTACACACAGCTTAACTTAATTAACATCATCTAGATACAGCAGTCAGTCATTAAGGAATCCTCATCATCTTAATGGCTCACTGGCATTACTTCACAAACCACTCCTCCTGGTAAAGTGCCAGGCGCCATCTTGACTTGATTTGCATCCCCTACAGAAACTTGAGTTTTGAATATACTTTGTAATACAATCAGAGACATGAAAAATTGTGCTCTGTATGTGTGATATGAATTGTAATGCATTCTGCTGTCATATATAACAAATTAGAATAAAAATAAATAAATTTTTAAAAACTTGAGTTTTCTTTCTTCCTCTCTCTCTCAATATCTCTCTCTCTCTCTCTCTCTCTCTCTCTCTCTCCTCTTTCTCTTGGTTGGTTTGGTTTAGGTATAATTCTGTTAATTGTGTTGATCTTTTCAAAGACTCAATTTTTATTTTTGTTTAATTTCTCTATAATGTTTGTTTTTTCAGTTTTATTAATTTCTGCTTTAATTTTTGTTTTTTTTTTTTTCCTTACTTCTACTTTCCTTGAATTTCATTGCTCAGTAAATTTTATTTTGTTTTTGTACTAGAGATTGAACTCTGTCCCAGGCTCTTTTCACTTTTAAGACAGGATCTCACTAGATTGCCAAGGCTGGTCTCGAAGTTGTGATCTTCCTGCCTTAGCCTTGCGAGTCACTTAGATTATAGGCCTATGCCACCACACTTAGCTCAGTAAATATTTGTTAAACATTAGAATAAATAAATCAACAGGCCTCAGCATTAATTATCCTGCCTTGAAGAGTAGAGTCATTTTAAAACTAGCAGATGTTGCTTGTGGTGGTACCAAGGTCACTTTAGGATCTAATGTCACACTAATTCACCCTGCTATTTCTTCAGTAGGTTTCTTCAAACATAGGGTGTAACTCAGGAGCCAAATCAGAGTTTGAGGAGAGGTGGGCTGGAGTCATGGTAGTTATGTTTGAGATTCAAATTAAAACTCTGAAAACACAATAAGGGATGTGTAATGGAACTAGAAAATACACTTTTGCTTTGAAGCCAAAAGGAAACTCCACTTGTAAAGATGCAGTGGACAATGTCCAAATTAAAAAATGCAGGAAGCCCCCTATCTGATGCCACTTGAGATTGCTCAGGTTCCCCAAGATTCTTGGCTTAGATATTACAGTCCAAGTTAGTGTTGACACTCTCAAAGAGAATGACAGCAAAAAAGGATCTGAAGCACTTGGCAAAGCCAGTCCTGAAACATGACCCTCTTTGGGACTTTTAGTTTTGAGAGACTATTCATTTGCTAGTTGAACAAGACAGTTTGACACGGGCTTTCTGTTGTTTGGAGACAACAGACAAAAACCTAACCGACATTCCTCTATTACCTCTATTTTTAGTTTTTCCTTAAATACCAAGAGATGTCCATATAGAGGGACAGGATGACTATCTAGCATTTAAGTGAGAAAATATTCTGGCTGTCCCCTCCCCACTCCCGGTTGGCACAGGTGGCACTTCCATCTCTGTAGCTGAAGCATCATCTGCATATCCAGCAAATGTATGCAGGTTCTCAAGCTAGCATGGGTGAGGACCACCATGGGAGCCGCTTAGATAGGAAATGTGACTAAGGGTCTTGCGTGAAGCACAGAAATCTGTTTGTGTAATAAGTTCCCAGTTAATTTTGGTACAAGATGTCTGAAGACCACATTTTGAAGACGAACTCCCCGCTCTGACCATCTCCTTGCTGTCTACTGATGGTATTATATCAACTTCCTGCCAACTTCTGGTTCTCACTCAGGGCTTCATTATTATAGACTCTTTCTAATCTCTTCCCTAGGATAAAGGACACGTTTCTCTGCTTGGGCTTTCTGATTGCATGGAGGAGACCACAGTCTACAGAAGCAAAATGGATGCCTTGTGCCATACCCATTTTACTTAGAGCCTCAGTTTCCTCGCTTATAAACCATAAATGGCATCTGCCTCCAGGTCATATTTAATATTTTTCACAGCTGGCACGGCACAGGTACAGGCCAGTGAGAATGGCCATGCACTGGAAATCACTCGTTAGAACTTACCAGGGCCAACAGCTGGCTGGGGGTTAAATTACATGAGAATTAACCAAGGTCATGTTCTGGGCACAGTACTGTGAGGGGGGTAGGGCTACAATGATGGTCTTGGGTGTGTAGAGTATGAGTGGTTTCAATGAGATTACATCAGATGCCAGTGGTCAGCCTGAGATGAGAACTCTATGAAGATGCCCATGACCTTAAGGAAGGAGAATGTTCTGACAGATTTGAAGAAGAAACCCAGGACAACAGGGGAAAGCAACAGGGACCCTGATCTTGGGCTTATACTTGGAGTCATCTGGGCCCTCCACCTGAGCACAATGCCCCCATCCAGGCTGAAGACTGAGTGAGGAGGGGAGTAGTCGGTTAAGGAAGAGGCCCACTCCATTTCTCAATTGCTATTCTAGTGAAACAGGTGTCTGAGTTTGTGCCTGAGGTGTCATGGGTAGAGAATAACCAGTATTACTAAAAGCAGTAGGCTTTGGAGTGCCCTCTGCATGAGAATGATGGGCACTAAACCTGTCGAGGAGAAGGTGTGGACAGGATTAAATACACTGGAGCCTGGAGTCCAGAACCTTGAAAGTTTAATGAGGACAGTTAGTGAAGCACTGCCCTGTGATTAATCACATCAAAAACATCTCTGAAATCAAATAGGATTGTGGTGGACAATGGCCATTTAATTTAGCTACTAAAAGGTAATTTGCAGATCTTAATAGTGTGCTGTTGGTAGCACTTGGCATCTAAATCCAGGCAGATAAAGGTCCATTAGGTCCCTGGAGTGGGGGACTTAAGATCTGAGCGAGCTCCATAGCCCTCCTGCTTCTGAGGAAAGGCAAAGGGAATATACCAAAGCAGAAGGGTAATGTGCTGAGGTTTTTTTTTTTTACTTTAAAAAAAAATGTTTTCAAGATCTCCTCACGTGAGGTCTTAGAAAAACAATAACTGAACACAAGGTTATTAGAGGGAATATTGTGATTTGTTTTTGTGAGCAAATGAACATGTTATGTGTGTGGCAAGTTATAGGAGCTATGTCCACAGAGCAGAGTTTAATATTACGAGAAAATAAAGCTTGCCAATGAATGTATCTGATGCATACTTAATGAAGAGTGTAATCAAGGGATATTAGAGCTGAAAAGTCCCTAGATGAGTGCCTGGTTCAACTTCCTCATTTGCACAGATAAGGAAAATAAATGCAGAGATCCATCCTGAGTTTACATAGTTTACACGAGGTGGTGCAGGGATTAGCAGTGGCTAACTCTGGGTCCATCCAGTTCACTGCTGTTGTGCTGCAGGGGCCTTAACTATCCATATATACACATTTCATGTTTCTTCCATACAACTAATCAAAGCCTTTAGGGGGGCAGCTAGCATTCAGACCCAGCCAGAGTTGCTCAGGAGAACTCGAGAGGCTATGGATTTGGAACCCATAGGGCAGAGTCTCTCTCTTATCTAAGAGGAAGTGACTAGAGCTTAGGCATGTGGCCAAAGAGGCAGAGGGATGGGTGGGTGTGAGTTGAGGAAAAAATACTCCTGTTTTCATATACCCCAAAGGAGTCCTGCTATGATTTGAATATCCTCACTAAGATTCATGTTGAAGTTTAATCCCCACTGTGAGGTATTAAGATCAGGTGGGACATTTAAGAGGTGATTAGGTTGTTGGGGTTTTTCCCCATAGATGGTGTAAGCCATTCATGGATTAATGGATTAGTGGATTAATGGGATATCAAGGAGTGGTTTTGTTTTAAAACAACTCTTTGGTTTGTTCGGGCTCATCACAAGAAGCCCTCTGCCATGTTGTGACCTAGCAGTAAGTCCCTTACCAGATACCAAGTAGATGTTAACGTTTAGCTCTGGGACTCCAAGAACTATGAGCTAAATAATTCTCTTTTCTTTGTAAGTTACCTAGTATGTGGAAGTCAGATATAGCAACAGAAAACAGACTGAAACAAGTTCCTGCCTCCTAAAAGCTATCCCTAACCTCACCATTTAAACACAGTGTGTGCAAGAGTTCCCTTTTCTCCATGTTCTTGTCAGAACATGTGGCAAAGTCTTTTGATGATAGCCATTCTAACTGGAATGATGTGATATCTCATTTTTATTTAAATTGTCATTTTCCTGATCATTAGTGATGTTGAGCAGTGTTCCACATACCTATGGGTCATTTGTATGTCTTCTTTGGAGAAATGTATGTTTGTGTCTATTTTTGTATTAATCACCTTTTCATTGCTCTGACTGAGATACCTGACAAAGGACAGAAAAAGTATATTTTGGGCTCACAGTTTCAGAGGTTCAACCCATGCTTGATTGGCTCAAGGCAGAAACATAAGGATGGAAGGGCATGGCCAAGGAAAGCAGCTCAGCTCATGGTAGGCAGGAAGCAGAGAGAGAGCAAGGAGTATGGACAAAATGTAATCTCCAAGGGCATTCCCCTAGCCACCTAATTCCTCTAGCCCCACTTGCCTACAGTAACTACCGGTAACCCATTTGAATTCTCAATCCATCAAATGGCTTAATTCACTGATAAGAATATAGCTCCCATAATCAAATAATTTCACTTCTGAACATTGCTACACTGGATATATTTCCAGCACATAAGGTTTTTGTTTGTTTGTTTGTTTGTTGCTATTGAGTTTTCCTCATATATTCTGGATATTAACCCCTTATCAGATGTATAGTTTGCAACGATTTTCTCCATTCTGTAGGTGGTTTCTGTCCTTTGTTGATTGTTTCTTTGCTACAAAGGACTTTTAGTTTGATGTAATCTCATTGTTCTACTCTTGCTTTTGTGTCCTGCATTTTTTTAATCTTGTCCAAAAAATCCACACCCATCCCCATTACCTGAAGCAATTCCCCTATGTTTTCTTCTAACAATTTCATAGTTTCAGTTCTTACATTTAAGCTTTTAATCCATTTTGAGTTGACTTTTTGTAAGAGGAGTCTTCCCTCTGCATATGAATATCCATTTTTCTTAGCACTGTTATTGAAAAGAGTGTCCTTTCTCTAGTGTGTGTCCGTAGCACTTTTGTTGAAAATCAGTTGGCTATAGATGTGTGGGTTTACTTCCAGGCTCTCTATTGTGTTCCATGGGACTATGTTTTTGTTTTTATGCCAATAGCATGCTTTTTTTTTTTTTTTTGGTTGTTGTTGTTGATTACAGCTTTGCAGTATGTTTTGAAGTCTGGTGATATAATTCTGCCCACTTCATTTTGTGGTGTGTGTGTGTGTGTGTGTGTGTGTGTTTTGTGCCCCCCTTAGAATAGTTTTGGATACTTAGGATTTTGTGTGTGTGTGGTTCCATACAAATTTTAGAATTATTTCTTCTAGTTCTGTGAAGTTTGTCATTAGTATTTTGATAGAAATTGCACTGAGTCTGTAGATGCATTGGATAATATATAAATATATTAACAAAGTTACTTCTTCCAATCCATGAATACAGGATATCTCTCCATCTTTTGTGTGTCTTCTGCAATTTCTTTCATGAATGTTTTATAGTTTTCAGAATATAAATCTTTGTATAAATTTATTCCCTAGTGTTTCTTTTGTATTTTTTGTAGCTATTATAAATGAGATTGCTTTCTTTGATTTCTATCTCAGGTATTTACTATTGGTATGAAGCAATGCTACTGATTTCTGTATATTGAATTTTTTTATCCTGCAACTTTGCTGAATTTATTATTTCTAATAGTTTCTTGGTGGAATCTTTGGGATTTTCTTTACATAAGACCATGTCTTGGGGCTGGGGTTGTGACTCAGTGGTAGATCGTTCACCTTGTATGTGCGAGGCCCTTGGTTTGGTCCTCAGCACCACATAAAAATAAATAAATAAAATAAAGGACATTTGGATGCTCTTTCTTTCTTTCTCTTGCCTGATTGCTCTGGCTGGAATTTCCATTATTATTCTGGATAAAAGTGGCAAAAGTGGGCATCCTTATCTTGTTTCAGATCTAAGAAAAAAAGTATTCAATATTTTCCCTCAGCATGATGTTAGCTGTTGGTTTACTGTATATAGCCTTCATTATGTTGAGGTACATTGCTTCTATACCTAATTGGCTCAGAGTTTTTATCCTGAGGGGATGCTGAGTTTTATCCACTGTCTTTTTTGCATCTATTAAGATGATCATATGTTTTTGTACTTCTTTCTGTTGATATGATGTATTACATTTATTGATTTGTGGATATTGAACCATCCTTGCATCCCTGGGATGAATTCCACTTGATCATGGTGAATAATCTTTTTAATGTGCTGTTGGTTTCAGTGTGTTAGTGTTTTGTTGAGGACTTTTGTTTCTATGTTAATCAAAGATATTTGCATTTTCCTTTCTTTTTTTCTTCTTTCTTTCTTCTTCCCTCCCTCCCTTCCTCTCTCCTTCCTTTCCTTCTTTCTTTCCTTTCATTCTTATTGTTGTTATTGTGTCCTTGTTTGGTTTTGGTATTAGGGTAATACTGGCCTCATAGGATGTGTTTGGAAGAATTCCTTTCTCTTCAGTATTTTTGAATAATTTAAGAAGAATTGGTATTCATTCTTTAAATGTTTGATAGAATTCACCAACGAAGCCATCTGGTCCTGAGCTGTTTGCTCTCTTGCTGCTTGTTTCCTTATTCCATTTTCCCTTATTTATTTTTTGAGGAGTTTTATCCTCTATTTCCACTTTTTTTTTAGTGTTTTCTTTGATACTTTAACATGCATATTTAACTTATCAAAGTAGAATTCAATCAAAATTTCAATACCTTTCCCATCAATATAAGGACATTAGACCACTTTAGCTGAGATCTCCTCTCCTTACTTCCAAGCTATTGTAGAATTTTGTTGACTTTCTCTCTCCTAAAGTTATTAGTATTTTGTATCCTTAGTGTATATGTTACTTCCATCTTTGTGTTTAGTTACTCACAGTCCTTTCATGTTGGAACTGTTTTTTCTTCCTACAGTACATTCTTCCATTTATGCAGATCCTCTCAGTGGCAAACCTTCTCAATTTGGTTATCTCACCTGTCTTCTAGAAATACAGTTTGCTAGATATGTAATTCTAAGTCAATGATTAGTTTCTCTTAGGAGATTGTTTTTCTTTCTTTTCAGCTGCAGAAAAGTTGGCTATAGGTCTAGTTGTAATTAGTTGTAAATACACTTTCTTCTCCGGTTGCTTGTGGGAACATCTTTATCTTTGTTGTTTGGTGGTTTCACTACCACATGTCTATATAGAAATTTCTTTTTATGTGCTTCTCATTATATGTATCAATGTTTCTTATGAATTTTTGAAACTCTCAGCTGCTATTTTACATTTGCTCTATTCTTTTAACATTTGTTAAGCTTTCCCACATTATCTTTCTTTTTCCTTTCTTTCTTTTTTTTTTTTTGAAGGAAGCTTTTTTGTTGTTGTTATTGTTTATTTTTATGTGGGTGCCAGAGATTGAACTCAGTGCCTCTGAAGTACCACTGAGCCACAACCCCAGCCCTCCACTTTATCTTTCATATCTCTTCACTTTCATATTTTTTATTTCCATGAACTCTATGTGCTTAATTTTGTATAAGTTTTTTTTTGAATCTATTTATTACTTTTTACAGCATTTCTAATCTATTTAACCCATTCAGTCACTGTTTTTAGCTTAGTGGGTTTTTTTTTGTTTTTTTTTTTGTGTGTGTGTGTGGTGCTAGGGATTGAACCCAGGGCCTCATGCATGCCAGAGAAGCACTCTACCAACTGAGCTATATCCTCAGTCCCTGTTTTTAGTTTTGATAATGTTTTTTCTTTCTAAAATTTTCATATGAATCATCTTCTACTCTTCTTAGTTCTGTCTCTTGATCATTTTCTGATTGCATCATTTTCTTTAAACATTTCACATGTAAATTGGCCCCCAGAGAACTGTGCTTGATTCTGCTTGGGCATTAGGTGGTACTACCAACCACCACTTTGTTTTAACTTTTATACTGAAGTTTGACAGCATGAATAATGCAAATGTAATCTCTGCAACAGGGTAGAATAAGCCTGGGGTTGCAAATTCTGAGGAGAGAATAAAAATAGAAGAATTTCACTGCAGTCATTATAGGACAGGCTAATTTCTGGGTCAGCTTCTTCTGCTGGAAGGTGATTTTTTTTTCTGCCCTACTCTTCTGCAAAGGGTAAATCCCTCCTGCAGTTCCTGGCTTAAGCAGGAGCCTTAGGTTCACTTGCCATATTTTGCATAGGTTCAAATCTCTCTCCACAATTATCTGTGCAAGTGGAAGCATCTACCTAACAGGGAAAACCAAATGTTTTTTGTTTTGCTTTTTTTTTCCACTTGCTCTTTATTAACCTGGCTTCAGCTCATAGCTCTTATTTTGCCCCTTGAATCTGCATGAGTACCCATATTTTCTTTTGAGCTAAGCAATACTTTAAAAAGTATGTTTGTCAATAGACCTTTATTTATTCATATGTAGTGCTGGGAATCGAAACAACTACAAAAAAAGAAAAAGAAGAAGAAAAAAAAGAAAAAAAGAAAGAAAGAAAAGAAATAATAGTCTTCTTTTTTTTTAAAAGTATGTAATCCAGGATATCATTTGGGGGACACCCCACAGCCAAACCATAACACAATTCAACAGAGAAATTGCTCATATTGTTGGGGAATGAGTGAAGTTCTACTTGTGACATTCATCTTTGTTATTTCATTTTCATCTTATTGTTAAAGTAAATACAATATCAACCAAAATTTATGAGCTATTCTTATTTGCCAGTTACAACCAGAGTTTAGCTATGGATAAAAAGTTTGGAAAAAATCAACTGAAGTAACCCAACTGCTATGTATAACCATAAAGCTCTAATAAAAAAAATCAACTGAAGTATTCTATGAGAATCAATTGGCAGCATGGGGAATTTTCAATAAAGAATATTAAGTATTTTACTATTGTTTGCTTATTGTGGGCTGTACATTATTTATAACTGCAAAATTTGTGATAAATTTATGTGTATGTGCATCTATCTATCTAAATATGCATTTTTTTCCCAGAGGACTAGTTGTGAAACATTCATCTGAATGCCTCATCTTATAGGGATATAAAAATTCAGCAAGAGAACACAAATTTGAAGTAGATGAGAAAAGAAGCAACAACAAAGAGATTGATACGTAGAATCAGACATAAAAGTAATCAAGTTTCATCTCATAGGGTTCAGATATGCCACGTTTGGCTATAGACTTGTCTCTATCCTAGTAGATTTTATATATATATA
>NW_026000142.1:27934868-27962664 GCF_001458135.2 Marmota marmota marmota
ACACACACACACACACACACAATGGAATATTACTCAGACTTGAAGAATGAAATAATGGCACTTGCTGGTAAATGGAAGGATCTGATGGAAACAAAAAGGAAGTGAGTTGCAGGTAAATGGATGGAGTTGGAGAATATCATGCTAAGCAAAGTAAGCCAATCCCCCAAAGCCAAAGGCTGAATGTTCTCTCTGATAAGTGGATGCTGATCCATAGTGGGGGAGGACATGGGAAAAATAGAGAAACTTTGGGCAAAGGGGAGGGAGAGGAGGGAGGGGAGAAGAGTGGGTATGGGAACAGGAAAGATGGTGGAATGGGATGGACATTACATAGGATGTGACGCTACATCATGTACAACCAGAGAAATGAAAAGTTGTGCTGCAATTGTGTACAATGAATGAAAATCCATTCTGCTGTCATTTAAACCTAATTAAAATAAATAAATTAATAAAAAAAAAAAACAAGAAAGTGAGGGTGAAGGCATCTGACCAAAAGAAAATAGTAACAAAAAAAGGGACAAAATCCAGAGGAAAATGGGATCCAAAAAGGAGAGGAGAGCCAAAGAGAGAAAGAAGCACACTAGAATCAGCGACTCCTGATTTCTGAGGTCCTTGTCTCCCTGATCCTCTCCTCCTCCTTGGAATCTTAACTTTGGAACAGTGGGGTGGTCAAGCTCAGCAAGGGGTAAGGCATTAGGAGCACTCTCTCCTTGGGCTACACAGCTGAGCTAAAACCAAAGAGGATTTTAAAAATTCTCTTGAACTACATACTTAAGAAAGGACAAATACTTTTCAAATTAAATCAGTTTTGAAGGAGCATCCTCTTTATCATCTTCTACCCTTAGGCTTCATTTCACTTCCAAATAAATAGAAAACTCCTTACAATGGCAAATTAGACCCAGTTATATACCTGCTTATGGCATTTCATGCCATAACTTAATGGTACTTCCTCGACATCATCACTTCTGGGCTCTCTGATTAGTTCACAGTACATGAAAAGTGCTTTACTGTAATTTTTCATTAGCTTTGCTTTACAAGTTATGCCATTTGGAACCACGTAAGGTGGTTAATGTTCTAGAGATTTTAAGAAATACTTTCTAATCAGAGATTCAAAGGCCAAATGGTGGTGACGTGAACTATTTGAACATCTGAGGCATGATCATGATTGAAGATTCCTGGTAGCATTTGTTTGGATATCACACCATCTTTGAAATACTGGATCACACACTGATGTTGAGCATCTGTCCTTGGTGCTGCTCTGGCCCTGCTGCAGCAGAGGGTGACTCTACTCATTCTCACTCACTGTGGGTCCTGTCACCAGCTCTCCTAGCTACTAAGGCAGACAGCCCAAATTTCCAGTTAGCACGGAAGTTGTGATCTTGCCATGTTCACGAGGAAGAACAATTTCAAATCCCTAGGAATGCAAGCAGAGAAGCTTGCCAACAAGGAGGCTTGGTCTTCATGGAGAATTGCTGGAGGGGTCTCCAGGACCTTGGTCTTAGATGAGTGGGTCCCATCCAGTTTTAAGAAATGAGCGACACAGAATGGGAAACAAGTAGAACATGGTATAAGGAAGGACAAGTGTTATTTTGGGAAACTTGTCTCAATTTTGTATGTGGGTATTTGTGTACACTGAGACATGATGTGGAATATATTTTTAAAATTTGAGTCAAGTCAAAATACCTTGAGGAGTACTGTTCTAAGAAATTATCATTCAAGTCTGGAATAAACCAGACTGGTAAGAAGCTCTTACTTAGATACATCACACCAGCGTTTGAATCAATGCTTAAATGTTCCCATAATAACAAGTTAAAAATAAGACAAACCGTTCCTTTCTATGTCTTACGTCACTGAGAGTCATGTACATGTAATGAATTTCTCTGCTCAGGTAACAGGATTTAGATTATGTACTTATTAGCTAAAAAATATTTTTGAAAAATTTGAAGGCGCCAAGAATCTGATGGCAGAAAAAATGGACAAAAAGCCCTCTTAGTGGAAATTTTATTTGGGAGTTACGGGAAGCACAGGTTATAAGGAAGTTAAATGAGCAAAAGAGAAAGTATGTTAAGTAGTGGTGTGTGCTAAGGTTAAAAAAAGAGGGCTTAGGGGTATATTAGTTTTCTATTTTCTGCATAACAAATTACTATGAACTTAGCAGGTTAAAACAATACACATATTTATTATCTCTCAGTTCCTATGAGTTCAGGAGTTTGAACAGCATTTAACTGGGCCCTGGGTTTAGGGTCCTCCAAAGAGGCAATCAAGGTGTCAGCTAGCTATATTCTCATTTGGAGACCTAACTAGAGACTAATCCTCTTCCCATCTCATTCAGGTTATTGGCAGAATTTATTCCCTTATGTTCTTATAACTGTGGTCACTGGTTTTGTGATGGCAGGCCAGTGGAGGTGACCTGTAGATCCTGGAGGCCTTCCAGTTCCATGGATCCTCTGACAACATGGTGAGGCTGGAACAAAAGGACAGTCAGTGTAGGTGATGAATGATTGGTTCAGGACAATGTGGGCTGATGCAAAGGAAATAAAATGCTAATACCTCCAGAGCACTTCCCCCTCCTCCCACCTTTTGCCAAGGTTACCTGTGTCCAGGGAATTGTCCCTCCCTGCAAGAAGTTGTGAATGAGTAGCCCCTGGGTGGCTCCTTTCCTGCATGTAACCCTGGGTGGCTTTGTTCCTGCCCTTGGATCACTCCACCTTTTGGGTTATGTAGGCAGGATAGAAGGAGGGGGTATGAGAACAAAGGAAATCTGAAATTTATAAAAGGGGCAGGACACCACCACTCCCTTGGTCGCCAGCTTTGGACCCCCTCCTCTGCAGAGGAGTCTCTCTCTCTCTCTCTCTCTCTCTCTCTCTCTCTGTGTGTGTGTGTGTTCTATCCTTAAATAAAACTTTTTGCTCTTGCCTTGGTGTTTATCAGGTATTCAATCTTCAACACCGGGGAACAGAGGACTTCAGGACTTGGACCTGATTTATTTTCAACACTTGTATCATCTTTGTTCTCAATGGCTGCTTACTTCCTCAAATCAATAAGGAAAATCTCATGCTCTAGTCTACTAGCATCATCTTCTATACTGTAACATAATTACAAGAGCAACAGCCTGTCTCCTGGCTATATAATGTAGCCTAATCAAGTGAATAGATGCCCTATTACCTTTGCTATCTTTTATTAGTTAGAAACAAGTAATAGGGTCACTCTCATACAAGGACAGGGAGGACTCTGCAAGAGCAAAGGCTCACTGGGTCCCCTAAAGGCACCTCAGCCACAAGAGGGTTACAGTTTTAGACAGGGTGGCCAGGGAAGGGATCCTTGGGAGGAATCAGGTAAGACTTGGGGAAAGAGAGTCATGTGGCTATGGGGAGGAGAGAGCAACTCCTCTACAGAAGAAAGAAAATGCAAAAGTCTGAGGCATGTGCCTGCCATTAAACATTTAGGGGGAGATAAAAGGGTCTGTGTGCCACTGGGAAAGATCAGACAGAGGGAGAGAATTGCTGAATCATTGTCCCTGGTAAACAGGAGGAGCCTGATGCAGAAGTGAAGAGATTGATATTTTCTTGTGGCAGAGATGAGGAATTCATGGTGGAATGCCGCAGTCTGGCTGGGCACAATTCAGGAGCCACTTGTCAAAAGAAACAAACTTTATTTTTAGAACACACACACCACACCACACAGCTCCTCAGGAAAAACCCTCAGAGCCCAACTGCCACCACCGGCTTCCCACAAGCCTCTCAACCTCCCCCACTCCTCCTGCTCTTGAGGCCGATTGGCTGGGTCGCGTGGGCGGAGCCAAAAAAAGTCCCCCAATGAGCAGCTCCATGGTCTGAAAGGGCAGGGAAACAGCCCAATGAGCATCACCGCAGAGGAGCCAATCCGTTGGCAGCTAGAAGTTTGCTGGGGCCTCTGTGAGTGGCCAAATTTTAGCTGAACGACCATCACAAGCAGAAGGGAGGAGGATACACCAAGCCAATTGACGGCTCCTTTTGGAAAAATTGTACCACCGATGACACCATCAGCAAAAATACCCCAAGTCGTTGCACCAACAGATAGTTCACAATGCATACAAGTGAGTTCATAAAGCATGCAAGTGATACACAGTCCAGGCAAGTTCTGCAAGCAGTTCAGTGACAGCTATTGCAGAAGCTGTAGATTGGTTTTATCTTTGTCTTCACCGGCATTGGGATGAAGATAGGAATTCTGGCAATAATGGCTAAAGAAAAAAATATGTAACATTCCAGAAGGCACTAAAAGAAAACTTTTCTGAACAATTTACATTATCTTGAACAGAATTATTAAATATAATGAAAAGGAAAGGTGAAAGTAAACAAACAGATCTGTTAACCTCCTTTTTTGTTCACATATTGAAACAATCCTCAACAGCTGTTTACCCAATTTGAATTAAACCATTTAAATCACGTGAATAAAAAAAAATATTTGGATCCATTTTTTTCATGAGCGCTCATCATATATGATATATGGACATACGTACATACAAACATACAACACAAAACACAAGTGTGCACACATAATATAATACATACAACATATAACATAATAGTAAAGGCCTTATAACTTTTTACAGGTGAAATCTCCATTGCAATGTTTAAAAACTCTATAGTCAAAAAATAGAACTGATCAGCAAAACATTAACCTAGGTCTGTATGAGCTCAAAAAACAAAATAGAACTTCATGATGTGGGAAAGGGCAATAATAAAATAGATGTTGAAAAAAGCATCCTGGTTCTGTTGCAGATGTAAGGATAGCCAAACTGGAGTTCTGGATATCAGCTGTTATGGATTTGAGCCAAATCATCTTCTTTTTGGTCTGTAGAAATCGCTTTAGTTAATCTCTCTGGAATCCAAATCGGCTCCTGTTTTCCCTGTGGAAACACACAAACAGACCCCCGACTCCAGACAATCACTGGGTCAGCACTTTTCCATTGTCCTGTTAGAATATCCTTCCAAAGTACCTTGGGCTTATGTACATTTTTTGGACACATATGCCTTTCCACAGCACTAAGCCCTGATGAATCCAAATTTAAAAAGTTTAGAGTAAAAAGGGTTATTTTAAGTTTATCTTTGGGGAATATATACCCCTTCCCAATTCCCTCTTTTTGCTTTAATAAGTACATTTTAATAGTTTGATGAGCTCTTTCAACTATGCCTTGTCCCTGTGGATTGTATGGGATTCCTGTTATATGAGTAATGCCAAATGTTGAGCAAAATTGTTTAAAAGAGGTAGAAGTATAACCAGGGGCATTATCTGTTTTTAACTGTTTTGGAACACCCACAGTGGCAAAATTTTGTAAGCAATGAGCTATAACATCTTTAGTTTTTTCTCCGGCATGAAGGGAGCCCATCAAAAATCCAGAAGAAGTATCAACTGTAACATGCAAATATTTTAATTTTCCAAATTCTGGCAAGTGTGTGACGTCCATCTGCCAAATATGGTTAGGTATCAATCCTCTAGGATTGACTCCAAGATTAACTTGTGGTAAAAAGGTCACACAATTTTGACATTGTTTTATTATTTGTCTAGCTTGTTCCTTAGTTATTTTAAAACGCTTTTGTAAAGTATTAGCATTGACATGGAACTTTTTATGAAAATTTATAGCTTCTTCTAGTGTAGAGAAAATATGTATGTCATGTGTAGTTTTATCTGCTAAATCATTGCCCAAACTAAGGGCTCCAGGCAATCCTGTATGTGCCCTGATATGTCCTATAAAGAATGGATCTTTTCTGTCCCAGATTAGACTTTGTATAGTGGAAAGCAAAGAGAAAACAGTAGAAGAAGGGGAAATCCTACCAGCATCTTCAAGAGATACTATAGCATTAACTACATACTGACTATCAGAAAATAAATTAAATACAGAATCTTTAAACATCACAAAAGCTTGTAAAACTGCATTAAGCTCTACCTTTTGAGCTGATTGTTTGGGTACTAAAAATGTAAAAGTTTGATCAGGGGTAACTACTGCTGCTGTACCATTATTTGACCCATCAGTGAATATATTTGGAGCATTCATGATAGGTGTTTTTCTTGTCATTTTTGGAAAAATTACAGGATGCAATGACCAAAAAGACAATAAAGGATTAGATGGTAAGTGGTTATCAAATGAAACATTAGATTTGCACATGATTATTGCCCAAGTATTTAACTCATTAGCTAACTCATCAATTTGATTCATAGTATATGGAGTAATAATTTTATTGGGAGAAATTCCAAACACTCCCTTTGCTGCTTTTATTCCTTTGAGTATTAATTGTCCTACAGCCTCAGGATACCTAGTAAGAATAGTGTTAGGAGAATAAGATAAATGTATCCATAATAATGGACCTTCTTGCCAAAATACTCCTGTAGGAATATTTTTTGTTGGTAGTACAATAAATAATAAAGGCAAACTTATATCAATTCTATCCAAATGCATATTTTCCATATATGTTTCAATGATTTTTAATGCCTTTCTTGCTTCAGGCGTTAACATTCGGGGTGAATTTGGATCTGATGGACCTTTTAGGATATCAAATAAAGGTCCCAACTCTCCTGTTGGTATACCTAAATAAGGCCTTATCCAATTTATGTCTCCTAATAACTTTTGAAAGTCATTAAGTGATTTGAGTTGATCTACTCGTATTTGAATTTTTGGTGGACGGACCATGGTTGAGGATAATAGAACTCCTAAATAATTAATTGGAAAATTTAATTGTACTTTATCTATTGCTATCTCTAGATTATAATTTTTTAATAAGTTTGTAAGTGTGGCATAACATTCTAGCAATGTGTTTTTATCTTTGTGTGCTAATAATACATCATCCATATAGTGAAATATTTGTAGTTCAGGATTTTGATTTCTAAGTGGCTGGATTACTTTGTTAACATAAATTTGACACATAGTTGGGCTGTTAGCCATCCCTTGAGGGAGTACTTTCCATTCATATCTCTGATCAGGACCTTCATGATTCAGTGCAGGGATAGTAAATGCAAAACGTGGACTATCCTCAGGATGAATTGGAATTGAAAAAAAACAATCTTTAATATCTATAACTAAAACATACCAGGTTTTTGGCAAAGCAGACAATTGAGGAATCCCTGATTGAGCAGGTCCCATAATAACCATCTCATTATTAATGGCTCTTAAATCTTGCAATAATCTCCATTTACCAGATTTCTTTTTGATGACAAAAATGGGAGTATTATGGGGAGATACAGAAGGTTGTATATGTCCTTCTGCTAATTGTTGTTTGACCAGGTCATGGGCTGCTTGTATCTTTTCTTTAGTCAGGGGCCACTGAGGAACCCATACTGGTCTTTCTGATTTCCAAGTAATTTTTATTGTCTCAGTGGCCCTTTCTGAAAATCCAACCCATGTCTGTCTGTTCCTTGATCTATTTGTATTGGTGCTGCTATACCTTGTTCTTGTTTTTCTAATCTTTTTCCTTTCCTAAAACCTTGTCTAGTCATAATAGTGGGTGCATTTTGGTTGATGTTATTTGTTAATGTCAAACCTAATTGATCTAGGACATCTCGTCCCCATAAATTTACGGGAAGATGATCCAATACATATGGCTGTATAGTTCCTTCACATCCTTCAGGATCCTTCCAATCTAATACCATTGCACTTCTATGGGGATTAGTCGCCACTCCTAGGCCTCGAAGCGTTTGAGTGGCTTGTTGTAATGGCCAATGTTTTGGCCATTCTTGACGAGAGATGATGCTAAGGTCTGCACCTGTATCCAGTAGCCCATTAAATTCATGTCCTTGAATATTTAGTTTTAGCATGGGGCGAGAATCTAAATTTAAAGAAAGCATAGCCCAATCTACACCTGTGGAGCCTAATCCCTTGGAACCTCTTTCTACAGTACGACTGGAAAATTTATCATGTAGGCTGGGTATTATTAGTAACTGTGCTATTCTATCTCCTGGTGAAATTACTGATATACCCTTTGGAGAACTGGCTATAATTTTTATTTCACCTTCATAATCGGGATCAATTACCCCAGGACTTATCATAAGTCCTTTTAGAGTAGAAGAGCTGCGTCCCAATAATAAGCCTACTGTTCCTTTGGGAAGAGGTCCTTTCACCCCTGTGGGAATGATTTGAACTCCCATCTCTGGAGTTAGTACTGCTCTGGCGGAGGCGCAGATGTCCAACCCTGCGCTCCCTCTGGTTTGTCTGATGAGGGATCTGATGGACAATGTGTCCTGGGCACTACCCTGATGGGGTTGCTGGGTTCCTCCAGTGCTCCGTATATTTGTGGTTTTGGGCCCCGGAGCATTGGGCCCCCCTGTCCATTTTTTGGCAATGGAGCCCGATGCCTTTCTCCACGATATCGTGGATAAACACCTGGTCCTTGTTCGTTTTTTGATAATGGAGTACCCTCTATGGTGGTTTGAGAACGGCATTCATTAGCCCAATGTCTCCCTCTACGGCATCGTGGGCAAATACCTGGTATTCTACTCCTTTGATACCTAGTTTTGTTAAACCCTCCTCCAATGGGGCAATTCCTTTTAAAATGTCCTGTTTGTTCACAATTGTAGCATGTTCTTGGCCTGGCATCTAAAGCCTGTTTTACTGCAGCTGCCACAATTTGCCCTTGTTCATTAATGTCTCTGGCATCTAAAGCCTGTTTTACTGCAGCTGCCACGACTTGCTCTTGTTCATTAATGTCTCTACATAATTTAATATATGTGTTTAAATCTTCATGTTTCCATGGTCTAATGATATCTCTGCACCAACGATTCGCTTGCTCATAAGCCAGGTGTTTTAGTAATGGCATTGCTTGTTCTGTATTCCCAAAAACTCTGGTAGCTGTTTGAATAAGCCTATCTACAAATTCAGCATAAGGTTCATTAGCTCCTTGTATTACCTTAGATAATTGACCTTGTAAACCTCCATGTCCTTGTAAAGTCTTCCATGCCTTAATTGCATCTACAGCAATTTGTGCATATACACCAGGATCATATGCAATTTGTTGCTGCTGATCCTCATAAGGTCCCTTTCCTAACAACATATCTAGATTTCTCTGAGGATAACCAGCTGCTGCATTTCGCCTAGCCGTCTCCTTGCAAAATTCCTCATTGGCAACCTTCCATAACAGGTATTGTCCTCCATTTAGCACAGCTTTACACATATTAGCCCAATCTGCTGGCGTCATGTTCAAGTTGTTAATGGATTCGACCATGCTTACAGTGAAGGGTGCTTGAGGACCATAGGTTGTTACAGCCTCTTTTAGCTGCTTCACTGTTTTGAAATTTAAAGCATTGCAAATTCGCTGCATTCCTGCCTCAAATACAGGGCATGTTAATATTTGAGATCCTGTCTCAGGATCCCATCTATCAACTGCGGGGGTTGGGGGCCTCCCAGCATATGGAGGTGGCCTTATTGGTTGGACACTTACGTCTTCTGGTGATAGAAAGGTGTTAGTAGCAGTCTCCTGTTGTATCTTTTCCCCTGATGGCTTTTTCTGCTCTAAACTTTCTTCCTCTGTCTGACTAGCTTGAGAGAACTTCTCTTTTACTTGAATTTTTCTACTATAACTATAATACAACCCAACAAGATAATGCCTAACAAGACTGAAACAGAGTGAAACAAAATTGGAACAACAAAAAATCATTATAATAGCCTCCTGAAATGTCCATCCATCCTTTCTCTCTATCTGTTCCTCAGATGTGAGCGGTTTTTCTTCCATCTTACACATCTCCAGGGACAGGCAACTTAAAACAAAAGTGAAGCAAAACAAAAGAAGAATCTTAAAATGGCTACCCATCCTCTTGCCCTGCCCTCAGGGGCGAGCAGTTTACCTTATCACTTACCCTCAGTCGTTCCCGGTGCAGCCTACCAAATACTGCAGTCTGGCTGGGCACAATTCAGGAGCCACTTGTCAAAAGGAACAAACTTTATTTTTAGAACACACACACCACACCACAAAGCTCCTCAGGAAAAACCCTCAGAGCCCAACTGCCACCACCGGCTTCCCACAAGCCTCTCCACCTCCCCCACTCCTCCTGTTCTTGAGGCCGATTGGCTGGGTCGCGTGGGCGGAGCCAAAAAAAGTCCCCCAATGAGCAGCTCCATGGTCTGAAAGGGCGGGGAAACAGCCCAATGAGCATCACCGCAGAGGAGCCAATCAGTTGGCAGCTAGAAGTTTGCTGGGGCCGCTGTGAGCCAATCATCAGCTGGCACCTGGAAGTTTGCTGGGGCCCCTTGGGCTGTGGCTCTCAACAGTGGAAGACCTGGAGGCAGAGTCTGTGGGCACCACAGAAGGTACAGCTAAGAAGATTTCTACTTTCTTGGTGAACTGAATCTTCTGCTGAGAGTGAAGTTTAAGGAGGAGGTGTTGGTGATTTGAAATGAAATGAAAAGGTCCAGAAGAGTCTTCCACAGCAGTGGCATGAGAACGGGTCATGTGTGTGAATGGACCAAGGAAGGTCAGTCTCTTCACATGGCAGCCTAAGTGCCCATCTGGGGTTAGTGGTCATGAACTTAAAAGATACCACTCAACATGGGATGTTTTTCTCCAACTACATTCAGCATGTTGGAGACAGACAATGTGAATGAACCAAGCGGAGCTGGATCAGGTTGTGATTGATGTACATAAATGCACAGGAGCAGAGAGGTACAGGGATTGAAGGTGGACATGAGGGGCTGAGTATTGTGACTGACCATGGGTTTTGAATTAGGTCAGCTCCAGCAGGCAGAAAATCAGTAAGGACATAGTTGAACCAGATAACACCATCAGTCAATCAGACACAACAGGACAACTATAGACAGTTTCAACCAACAAGGGCACAATGCACAGACTTTGCATATTCACATGGAAGATTTGCCAAGATACAACACATTCTGGACATGAAACATACTTTAAGAAATGCAAAAGAATAGAGATCATATGAAGAATCCTCTCAGACCTCATGGAATTCAACTAGCAACTAGTAACAGAAGGATAGTTGGAAAATCTCAAAATATTTGGAGATTAAACATTGCTAAATGACACATGAATGAAAGGTAAAATTAGTCTGTTTGGGTTGCTGTAACAAAATGCCATAAAATTTTGGGAGCCTTAAAAATGATAGAAACTTATTTTACACTGTTCTGGAGGCTGGGAAGTAGGTAATGGCAAATTTAGTGTTAGGTGAGGGCACATTTCATAGATGGCGATTTCTCTGTGTGTCCTCACAGAGCAGAAGGAACAAACAAGCTGCCTTGTGTCTCGTTGATAAGGGAACCAACTCCATTCATGAGGTCAGTTCCCTTATTAAAGATGGGGGGGGGGGTTGTGACTCCATTCATGACCTAATTACCTTCAAATGACTCCACCTCCTAATGCCATCACATTTGTGATTGGGTTTCAACATATGGATTTGGGCCATAGTAAAGACCATAGCAAAGTCTCAAGAGAAATGTTAAAATAGTTTGAAGTAACTAAAAATGCAAATATAAGTTATCAGAATTAATGAGATTCAGCAAAAGCAACACATAATGTGAAATTTATGGCACTGAGTGTGTTTAGTAGAAAAGAAGAAGGGATCCCTCTATAAATAGAAGACTATGGCAATGCAGGAAGGGCAGGTTGAGTCAGGTGTGAAGTTTGAGGTTAGGGGTTTTAGGCAAGAGGATGGGGAAGGGGCAACGGGATGCAAGAAAGACAACTCCTGTCATGGAACAAAGGAAGCGGCAGAGAAATGGCCCCCACTAGAGAGTTGGCACGGAAGCAAGGTCAGAAGCAAAAGCCAAGATCCAGTTACAGCACAAAGATGTAGAGAAGTTCAGGGAAGTGGTCAAAGGCTGTGGGGCATTTGCTGATGATTTTTAGAGGACTTAGCAGAAAAGTTTCAGGAAAGGAGGTCAGAAAAGGGAGGTTGGAGTGGAGTGGAGATGAGTTTGGGGATGAAGGGTGCTCACCCAAGCAAGATCAAGGAATATGATCAGCTGAATTGTCCTGATTCTGCAAGGAGGGAGGTGTATTCTGGGGGTTCCTGGGGCTGGAGGCTGGTTCAGGCTTCACTCCGAGTGCTCATCTCTCCTGACTCTCGTGGATGGAGACCTACAGAGGATGATGCTTTTCTGAGCAGGGAGCATAGTCAGTACTGAATCTCCCAGAAGGAGGGGCTGTGGGAATGAGTGTGATTTGGACTTTCCTGTTGCAAGGGAGCAGAAGTGATAGCTGTGGGGTGCCTTTGTCAGAGGGGGATAATTGTAGGTATCATCCGGGCGGGGAGCAAGGAAGACAGTGAGGCCTCAGCTCAGCTTTAGAGAGAAGGGCATTGCCATTTAAAAATGAGGGTCTGTTTGTTTGCCACAGTTATGATGTAGCAGCTACTCTATTGACTCAAGAGTTCAAATAAGCAAGTATCTGTGGCTTCTAATCCAGTGTTTTATCTTTTTGGTAAATATCTGTCTTTAGTTTTACAGTTTCTGTTCACTCTTAACAACATTATTCAGATTACTCACATTCTGTGAGAGAGAAAATTTGATTTACTCCACCATTGAATCTACCCTCCCCTTCCTCTCCATCTCTCGACCCATCTATATATCCATTCATCCTTCTCTTTATTCATTCAACAAATATTTATGGAACACTTACTATGTTCCTGGAAGTGTCTGAGGAGATTAAAGTGATGGCAGCAGATAAATGTATAGATACATTCTAGTGCATGGAAATAAAAAAAAAATGCATGAGAAGCACATTTTTATGCGGAAATGAACAAAGGAAAGGGATAGGGAATATTGAGAAATCAGAAAAGAAGAAAAAGTCTTGGTAAAGTGACATTTGAGCAAAGGCCATGAAGAAAGTGAGGGAGGAATCCATGCAGATTATCTAGAAAAACATCATGAGCAAAAGTAAAAACTGTTTCCAGAAGAACAATGTAGCTGGGGTGAAATGAAGGTGTGAAGTCACGTGGATGTGTGTGCAGGTGCTGGTGATTGATGCCAAGAGTGAGCAGGGATTTGCCATCAGACTTGTTTTACTTCATTACAGGCAGAGGGATGGATTGAAGTTCATAAATGATAGATTTTCTAAGCAGAATTCTATTTATATACAATTGTTTGATGTGCAGTTCACTTTTGTAAGAGTAGGGTGTTGTGAGTTTTGACAAATATTTAAAGTCATTCGACTATCCTCATGGTCAAGTTGGAGGCTAGTTTCACCAACTGAAAAGTACCCGTGGACCTCTTTGTGCTCAACATCTCACCCCAACCCTGATAGTCTCTGGCTACCACTGTCCTCTTCTCTGTCCTTATGGTTTTCTTTTCCCACAAGTATGCCTATATATTGTCATATAAATGGAATTAAATTCTGTACCTTTGGGTATGGATTATCTACCTAGTATAATGCATTTGAGATTTATCATGTTATGTAAGTATCAGTATTTGGTTCCTTTTTCTTGGTGACTAGTATTCCAATGTGTGGATGTACCACAGGTTGTTTATCCACTCACAAATTGAAGGACATTTGAGTTGTTTCCAGTTTTTGGAGAGTAAAAGTAGACACAATATAAACATTTCCATGCAGGTTTTTGTATGAACATACATGTTTGTTTCACTTGAGAGGGATTTCTGGGTCATATGGTAACTATATTTTGACTGTTTAAGAAACTGCTAAAGAGTATTCTAAGATGATTGTATTATTTTGCATTCCCATTAGCAGTGCATGTCAGTTTAAAAACTATTAGCCATCCTAGTACATGTGTAAATGATATCTCCTTGTGTTTTAATTTGCTTTGCCCCAATGACTAATAATGTTGAGCACCTTTTTAAGCCTTATTTGCCTTCCCTGTGTTTTCTTTGGTGAAGTGCCTTTTCAAATTGCTCACTTTTTAAACAAACTGAATTGTATGTTTTTATTATTAAATTTTGAGATACAACTCTTACATGCAAATACTTTCTATCAATCTGTTATTTTTTTCATTTTCTTTACAGTGCTTTTTTAATTTAATTTTTTTTAGTTGTTGATGGACCTTTATTTTATTTATTTATATGCGGTGCTGAGAATTGAACCCAGTGCCTCATACATGCTAAGCATGTGCTCTTCCACTGAGCTACAATCCCCACGATTAACACAGTGCTTTTTGAAGGTCAGAGGTTTTAAATTTTAAGTCTACTTTATCAAATATTTAGGTTTTATATTTAGTTATGATATTTTCTCTCTCTCTTTCTCTCTCTCTCTTCCTCTCTCTCTCACTTTTCCTCTCTCTCTCTTTGTCTCTCTCTTTTTGTACTGAGAGTTGAACTCAGGGGAATTTCACTACAGAGCTACATCCACAACCCTTTTTATTTTTTAATTCAAGACAGGGTCTTGTTAAGTTGCCCAGGCCAATCTTGACCTTGCAAACCTCCTACTTCAACTTCCTGAGTTGCTGGGATTACAGGCATGTGTATTGAGCTCAGCTGGTTTATTATCCATTTTGTGTCAAATTTTGTGTATAGTATGAGATATGCATCAAGATACATTTTTTAATATAGCTATCCACTTGTTGAAAGACTATTCTGTCCCTGTTGAATTGCCATTGTGCCTTTGTTGGAAATTAATTGATCATGTATATATGATTCTATTTCTGTACTCTGTTCTAGGTCATTGATCCATGTGTCTATCATTTATGAGTACATTGCTATTTTGATTCTTGTAGCTGACATAGTTCTCAGCTGAGGGCAATTTTGCCATCCTCAAGCCCAAGGATATTAGGTAATATCTGGAGTCTTTTTGGTTGTCCTAATAGGTAGGTAGTACTCAGCGATGCTGCTGAGTCTCCTATAAAGCACAGGATAACTTCCTATGACAAAGAATTATCTAACCCAAAATGTCAGTAGTGCTGAAGTTAAGAATTCTGTGTAGTTTTACGGTAAGTTTTGGAAAGACATAGTGTGATCTTAACAAAAGTAGTTTTAAAGATGGAGAATACTATGAGCACACAATGTCACTCTGAGGGCAAAGCAGGACAACTTAGGTGAATGTGCTGGGTACACAGTTCATGCTAATTAATTCTAATTTCCTTATTATTTGTTCCTTCTAACCATGGTCAAGTTTTCTCCTCTTTGCAATACTTTCTGTGTGGTCTCTGCACTTGTCCAGGACCTTTGTGTTAGGTTTTGGGACTGTTGCTCTGAGAAGTCCCTGTGAATAGCTCCTGCTTGTCTGTCTTCTATACATTCAGGCATGCACATCCTGCTGTGGGGCTTGCATCTACTTTTGAGGCAACACTTTGCCCTGGGCCACCTGTTCATCAGGAACAGGTCCTCAGACTTTCTTGTTCAGTGAGTGCCCTTCCTGGGCCAGACTAATGATCCTGTGGATGACTTTCTCTTGTCTTATGCTGATCATATGCTCTATGGCCACTTTAACCTTCTAATCTCCTGACCAGAACGAACCTCAGAGTTTGCTATGCCTTTTTCAATCTATAAATTTTTCTTTGCTTAATATTCATTTAGCCATTTATTCTATAAATTTGCCAATTATGATGTTCAAGGACTAGAGTGAAGAACAAGATAGATATAATTCCTGCCTTCATGGAATTTGCCTTTGGACTAGGGCCAGGTGCATTAAGTAGAGTAACAAATGCTCAATAAAGAGTTGTAAATGAATTATCTCATTATATTGTGTGCACGTACAATATGTAACAATGAATCCCACTACTATGTACAACTAAAACACACCCATTAATATATGGGAAAAAAAGAGTTGTAAAATAAATGACAGTTCTGTCTGCATTTATATAAAGTGTATTTATTGATATTAGCGCAACTTTCACCAAAGGAGCTGGAAAAATTCCTGCAATGCCTCCCCTGCCCCAAACAGTTTCTAGGAAAGAGAAGGAACAATTCTTTCTTCTAATGGAAAAATGTAAAAAAAAAATCAGAAACACCTGTCCAACAAAGTCTGTCCTCCCAATTCTGTAGTGTGGAGTGGTAGCTGCCTGACGACTGCCCATCAGGAATGTATTTCCCAGCTATCTCAGAGTCCAGTTGGAGTCATGTGACTTGTTCTTACTACTAAAATGTAAATGGTATCACTTACAGATCAGGACTGAAGGAAGTAAAGAAGTGGCTGCAATTGCTCTGCAGTCTTTCTCCTCTGGTGTCTGGAGGCAGAGAGCTCTGAGTTTCTAGGGCAGGGCTTCCCAGATCTCTATAGGAGTCACCTGCACACGGTACAGCTCTCACACAGCAGGTGTGGGCTGGGGCCTGGGATCCTGCATTTCCTATAAACTCCTGGAGGAAGCCAGGGCTGCTGGTGCTTAGGCCACTCTCTCAGAAGCAGAGCTGGAGGAAGGAGCCATAGAAAGATAAGAAACATGAGGCTTTGAGTCACTACAGAAAGAAAAGCTACCTTTTCAATAGCAGCAGTTCCTGACCTGGGTGAGAAGAAAGTTTTGGGGGAGGATAAAGGATGGGGAGTATTTGTCACAGGAGCTAGCCTTCAGAAAGAAGTACAATTCACTGTTCCCATTTTAACTCTCTTGGCAGGGCAACTCAGGACAAAGTCACCTCCGGCTGCCCTTCCCCCCCTCCCCTTAGTAGGTATGTGCGCATGTCCCAGATGTCTGCTTCATGTTTTGGAAGGTTTATACCTAATTATACTCTACAGCCACCACACCCTCATCCCACACAATCAGCTCCTTGATGAGGCAGTGGTTGGTTAGGAAAAAAAAGTATTTTTTATTTGTTGACTCAGATTAAAAGCAGAGTGAAAATATGCTTTGGGACTGGGTTGTGAATAATCTGCCTCTTTGGTGAGAAGGTAAGTGAAGAAGAGATCATGAGGGTCTTGGGTCTTGAGAGGCCAATGCCAGGGGCTTGGGTGGAGTGTCTTCATCAAGGGGCCCCGCTACTGAGCTGGAAGGGCCCATCCAAATGTGCTACCACTCAAAGTTTGCTTGACATGAACAGGAGCCTGGGCAGGAAGTCAAATGGGATATAGGGTAGTGTGTGTGTGTGTGTGCGCATGCGCGTGTGTGCGTGCGTGCACGCACGATCTATTTGGAAGAGCTGCAGTTGTAGCAGAGAGGCAGAAGTCTGGACCAATCCAGGCCCCAAACTGGCAGGGACCTTTTACATGCTTCCAGCAAACATTTACAATGGGGAGGCCAAATTCATCTAAGGAACTCTGACCAGCTGGACCCTATGTGCTAGGATTCAGCCAAGATTAGTGGAAAGTCTGTCCGTGTGGTTTGTGCAAGGGAGGCTAGAACAAGAAGGCCTGACTTGTCACTGTTGCTCTGGTCTTGATCTTGTTTGTCTGAAGTAAGAGCTGAGGCGCCAGATCTTCTCGGGTTCTGTTGACTTCAAGGGGGAGGCTGGGCCTGAGCATGAGCAAGAGAAAGTCCAGGGGAAATAACTTTGGGGACTTTTATTGGATAAAGTTAAAAAAAAAAAGAAAAAGATGGATGCATCCCAGAAGCTAGCTTTTACTTCAAGTGGTGCTCAAATAATATCAAGTCTCTGTGCCAGAAGTTTTGTGGACACAGCTGCAAACCTAAGAAAAATCATAAACTGCCCACTCTGACTAGTCAGGGCCACTTACCATGCTGAACAGCATTCTTGGATTCTTAATCCAACTCTTACCTTGGACTTAGAGAGAAGACAAATTTTTTTAAAAAGATTATCCAATCTTCAGCAAATATTTGCTGACCACCTATTCAATCCTAGGCACTGTGAATTCCAGAAACATATGAATCTTCAATCCATAACTCGATGTTGGAGAAAAGAGCTGAGAACCTATCAAATAAGAGTTGTGAATCTGTGTACTGACCAGACACAGAACTGTGAGGCTCAGCAAGGCACGGAGCCTCCCCTGAAAGGCTAGAGCCCCTCTAGGAACCAACATGCAAGAATTCTAAATCAGCAAGGTTCTCTGATGGCTAAAGTGAGGCAAGGAAGCCCAAAGCAGAGGCTGGAGAGAAAGGAGGGGAGGGACTGGGGCTCAGGGAGAGAGGCAGGGAGTAGTGAGTAGTTATTTTCCACAAGGTGTTTGTTTCCTCGGGGGCGTCCACTCATGGCCAGAGTGTTATTTACAAGAAACTCACATCACATCAAGCTGTTCTGCCCAATTAAAACCCATCAGTGGCCTCCTGCTGCCACTGGAATGGAAGTCCAAGTCCTGGACAAGGACCATTAGGCCCTGCATGATCTGGGCCCTGTGGCTCGCTGCCTCATGCCAGTGAGCTCTCTCTTGTCCTTTATACCCTAGGAGACTGGCTTCTGTCGAATCCTTAGATTTGCCAGCCCAGGCCCTGCTCCACTTCCTCTAGGGTGACCAAACCATTCAATTTGCCTTGTCAGAAAGGTTTCTCAGAATGTGGATTTCGGTTTTCAAACCAGGACAGTCCTCGGCAAATTGGGATGAGTTGGTGGTGGAGTTCCTCAGGCCTAGACTCTGCCTAGCTGGCCCACTCTTGAGCTGGCCTGACTCCTGAGCATCTTTAGTTTCCAGCCAGAGACACCTGCTGTGTCCTCACAGGAGCTTTCGTGGACCACCCCTCCCCAGCTGTGGCTTCCCTTACTTCCTCCCCATAGCACTTACCAGGGTGAAGTTCTGTGACTAAATGTGGAATTGGCTGCCCCGTGTCGGGAAGAGGTGGGCAATCCACCTGTCCAGTTCACCACTAGAACTCCCAGCCTTTGCTCAGTCTCTGGTGTATAGCTAACACCTAAAAATATCTGTTGCATGATAGTTCCAGAGCACTGCTGTGAATGTTTGTGTACCTTCAGATTAGTAGTAATATCAATGTACTACTAGTAAACAATTTACTACTAGTAGACACAAATATTTACTCTGTGTGCCACACTCAAATAATCTGTCCCTGACTGTTTCACAGTCTGGATGGTACTTAAATATAAGTCTACTTGGAAATTGAATAAACCATGTGTTTTTGTAGACATTTTGTATATGTTATTTTTTCACAATAAAAATATTAAAATTGGAGTCCCAGGATGTGTGTGGTACCTGTCTGTGAATCTGTGTGTTTGTGTGTGAGTCTCTGAATGTGTGTATTTGTATATTCTCAGCCTTTATCTTGTAGCTGATTTACTTGCTCACTTCAGCTTGCTTTGAGGCACAGCGTGGGTCATCTTGGAGTAGGAAATCCAGTTCAAGAAGCAAGAGTCCTTGCCAGGTGCGGTAGCACACACTTATAATCCCACCAGCCTGGGAGGTTGAGGCAGGAGGATCGTGAGTTCAAAGCCAGCCTCAGCAAAAGCAAGGCACTAAGCAACTCAGTGAGACCCTGTCTCTAAATAAAATACAAAAATAGGGCTGGGGATGTGGCTCAGTATTCAAGTTTTGCCCCTGAGTTCAATCTCCATTACTCCCACCCCCCAAAAAGAAGCAAGAATCCAAGAATCCAGGTATTCTTTTTTGGGTGGTGGGGTGGGTGTGTACTGAAGATTGAACTCAGAGGCAATCAACCACTGAGCCACATCCCCAGCCTTATTTTGTATTTTATTTAGAGACAAGGTCTCACTGAGTTGCTTAGTGCCTCACTGTTGCTGAGACTGGCTTTAAACTCATGTTCTGCCTCAGCCTCCCCAGCCCCTGGGATTACAGACATGCACCACGGCACCTGTCCAGGTATTCTTAAATAACACAGAATTAGTTGTAAGATATGTCCCTGAGTTTTATGACCTCTGCTCATCTTTAAAATTCAAAAAGGGTGGAGGCAATCTGTAGTATTCTGGGATATCTGTACTGAAGTACTCTTTATATAAATTTTTCTCTTTATTTCATGTCCATTATAGTTAAAGTATTTCTTGCTTACTTTTACTATCTTGTTAAGGACTGGAAAAATTAATTGGCTCATGTTTTTCCTGGTAGCACTTGGGTTTTAAGAAGTCAAATCTTTTCCCAGTCTTTTGCTTTCTATAACAAAGCACTCTTCACCCTAACACTCCTATGGATATATTCATAAGGCATAGGCCACTTCCCCTCCCCAATGGCTCAGTGAACTTCCTTTATTATGGCCTTAGCCTTAAGACAAGTATTTAAAGATGTTGTAAGAGCAGTTCGCTTTCATTAGTTCATTTTATTCTTTATTCCTAAGAGTCACTTCTATCATAAATTCAGAAGGAATCACACACATTTGGAATCACCACCTCCTGCAACTCTCTCTCTAAGTTTCCTTCCAGCTGTATGGTCTTCAGTCCCCCAGTCCCTGTTAAGATCCTCACTTATGCCTGACATGCACTTGCTCCTTTCCCTCTTCTCATTTCCAGTCCCTCCCCTTTGCCTGCTGAATAAGCCCTCCCTGTTTCCGGGTCTTGCACTGTGCTCCCCCTGCACCCTTCTCTTGCTATGCAATGCAAAGGGCCCTGGATTGGGATTTAGGAGTTGAGTAGCTGTGTGATCTTGGGCAAGTAAGTTTAAAGGCATGCATATCTGGAAAGATAATAGTTCCCATTTCACATCGTATGAGGATCAAATGGAAATATTCACAATATCCTTTGAAAGTGCTCACTTGCTATATATTATTACCCAGTAATAATTCAGTCATTCCAATGCTAGGTAACCCGCCCTGTCCCTGTACTTTGCTCTTGATCCTGGAATGAGGCTAGGGGTCTGTTACTGGAACAGTCCTACACAGGTGCCCTGGGACAGGTGAAGAGCTGCCTCAGGGAGTCATAGAAAGAGCATGTTTGCTTCTAAAATCCTTACAAATAAACAGGGAGTTTCATTTACTCAACGACTATTAATCGAGCACTTATCAAACAGTGAAGTTTGTATTAAGACAGACCTGGGCTTGGATTCTAGATATGTCATGCATTAGCTTCAGAAAGGCTATTAGCTTCAGAAACAATGATTAAGGAATCATTCTTTTTTGTTTGTTTGTTTGTTTTTTTCTCTCTTGTTTTTGTTTGCTCTCCCTTGTTCAAGTTTCCTGGGAGAATCTTTACATTCTTTATACTTCATTAGTGCCACCTCTATAACCTACCAATTCACACAGATTTCTACTATCTGAATGATGGGAGGCATATGATATGGACTCCTCTAATTGGTGTCTTTGCTGCCCCGGTGATTCTCCAAATCTTTACCTTCTGTTTTTTGCCATGTGTCCTCTCTCCACATCTCCTTTCTAGCCCTTGGGAGTGGCCCCTATTCCTTGCTTATCTCCATTTCCTCCAGGGCTTCTTACTTCCCCACTCCCAGCCTGTACCCCACAGTCAGTTTTTCTCTACTTAACCAGCTCCTTCCCTTGGGGGCTGGAAGCAGGAAGCAGTCACCTCTAGACCAAGAGCCAACCAACCATCGACCATTAGCCTTCTAGCCTGCTTTTCCTTGGAGCTAACAGTGTTGCTCTCTCTTCTCACAGCCTCTTCTTCCTCATCCCCCATTCACTGGGCGACTTGAACTTACTGTTCTATTAAAAGTTCTCTTGAACCTCCCCAAATCAGCATACACGGTCCAATCTTACTTCTGATCCTAAGGGACACCATTGCAGTTGTGGGTGCCCCACATTTGTTGAGGTTCTCTCCTCCCTAGGATGCCAAAGCCCACAGCAGCCCATCTCTGACCACTTCTTCCTTGACCCATCTGTCTGAACTGGCCTCCCAAATGTAGGTCTTGTTCCATTTCCTTTTGATCTGTCTCTACCTTCAAGACTATCAGTTTTTACGTCTAGAATAGTGGTTGTCAGCTTGGATGTCTCAACCTTTAAGCCTTCTAGAAGGGCTTTAAAAAAATCATGATGCCCAGGTCTTACCCCAGTTGATGTCCTTAGATTCTCTGGGAGTGGGCCTTGGGAGGGCTCTGGGGAGTTGATTACTAAATCTTTAGCCTTAGCATAGCATCCAAACTTCATTGCCTGAAACACATGCTAGGGTGTGATTATTGGCCTAATGAATATTTCCATCTCATACTTTGGATGTTACAAAACTTAGTGATGTCCCTTATAGGTCTGGCTCTCTTTCCATTTTTCTCTTTGTTGCTCAAGTTTGAAGTCTGTGGATGTTTCCGATTCTTGGCATCCAACTTCCAAAGCCAAGCGCTGATTTTGTTGTTTCTTCACTGTTCACGAATATCATTTGTGATCTGCTTTTTTCTCCCTCTCTGTTCATTACTTTTATGTACTCTCAGTCAAAATGAGCTACTTTCCATTCCCCTAAGATTTCTCCAAATTTCCTAAACTGGCTTTGCTCAAACTGTTCCCTCCCTTACATCTCCTCTGCCTCTTAAAAATCCTAGTTCCTAAAACTCAACTAAAATGCCACTTATTCAGGACCACTTCTAGTTATGTCTGCATTCTACAGAATTTTGCTCTCCTACTATTATAGGACCACATTCTGCCATGTATTCAGTCTTGGTCTCCTAACTGGATTGTAGGCAACTTGAAAATTGGGTGGGGCTCTTTGAAAGAATGATTTAAAAAATTTTATCATACTAAATTAAGACAGTTGACCTATTTGAGTACCCTTATTTAGCTCATATAGCCCCTAACACTAGATATGATTTTTTTGTTTGTGGTACTGGGGATGGACCCCAGGACTTTGTGCCTGCTAACACCCTACAACTGCCAGCCCCTCCCTGCTTTTAAATTTTCATCTCGAAATAGAGTTTGCTAAGTTACCCAAGCTGGCCTTGAATTTGTGATCTTTCTGACTCTGTCTCCTGAGTAGCCACTGTACTGGCTGACATCTGCGTTTTGAAATCATAAACTTAAATATTGCAAAGGAAGTATTCCTTCTTGCGTGCAGGCTTTAAATATATTTTTCCTTAAACCTTGTAATTGCAGAGTTGATGCCTATATGGGAAATTTCTTCCATAGAGTGTAATTGGCAACACCAGTCCTTGTTGACCAGAGAACAAATAGCCAGATCACATGTTCAGTTAGGAAAAGTCTGAGATTTAAGTAAGTGTGGGTACTTATTCTTAGATAGTTAGAAACCCTACAGGGCTCAAGAACAAAGTCAGGCATTGCCCACCTAAGGATTTCTTATTGATGCTCTCTGCTCTGCTCCCTTGATTCTCCCTCATGAGGGCCATTTTCTCCAGTTGTCCCTTTGCTTAACTCCCCAGAAGTTCCTCCACCTTGAGGTAATGAATGCAGGACAGGTGGAGATCTAGGCTTAATGCATGACAGGTGGAGATCTAGGCTTTCTCTGTAATGTAAAGGGCCCTTGTATAGGTACGAGTGGAGAATTGGCAGATCACGAGTTTAAAATAATAAAAATGAAAACTGAAGTTCTAGAAATGGACTCTATAAATCTCTCCGTGCTTGTGTACCCTCTAGAAATTCTGTGTACTCCCAAGGATGCTGTTCCTCAGTGTGAAGGCAGCTTAGCTAGGACAGAATCACACACAAAAAATTTTAGATCCTTTCACACGGATGCACACATCTCTATAAGGTTTTTAAGAAATTTACTTCCCACTTATGATCCAAGGTTAAAGGTCATTTTGTTGCTTCACAGAGTCCCAGGTTCTTCCACATGAAGTCACTGTAGTTCCCCAGGAGAAAGAGCCCATCAAATTCCCAGAGCCCTTCAAAAGAGATACTGGCTTCCATCTGCGCTTGCCAGTTGCCCTCCTCAAGGTTGGTGGGACAGATTTAAGCTTCTGTAAATCCCTGATCACTGAGTTGCCTGGGTGATGTACTCCTAAATGCCCAGCAAGTGTTCTATTTAATTCTAGGGTGTTATTCTGTTGTTTATACCCAAATGTTTACAACCACAACTATTATTATCACTGATAATCATAACCATAACGTCTACACATTTAATTGGGGCTCTGCATGATCTAGACAAGATGCAGAACTTATCATTAGACATAGTACCCTTACTATTTTAAGATTGGGAGAGTACTCTTTTGATTTTTACTCTTGTGATTTCTGTCTGGTGCTATGAAAAAGAAATCTCTGTTAAATCCTTATTTTTTTGCAGCAGTAAGGTCATTTGATTGTTTTTCTGTGAGTTTAGCTTGAAAAAGATCAATATCAAGAGGACAGGGCAGATTCTACTTTGGGATATTACCCAAGCTTGTACAATTTGGGGGAAATTAATTAAAAAGAGAATATAAAGTTCCAAATCAGATCGGGCAAACCCACCTCAACTGCCTGAATAGCAGGCTGGTTTCTGGCGAGAGCCTCATGTTTAGCATGCACTTCTGAGTTTTTCCAGGCACATCTATACCTCTGGAGCCACAGGCTTTATTTACCCTCTCTCTGCCGTCTGTACTATCTATTAATGATGCAAGCCAAGCATTCTCTGCTGCAGGCCTGAGGATTGTTCTAAGACAGTGCCACAGATCAGCCATCTGGGAGCCAGAATTGTCCTGCAGGTGGTTTGTCATGGTAGAGTTTTTGTCTTCTTGTTCACTGTTTCTTAAAAATGTAAATTAAATGTGTCAAACTTTAAAAAGACATAAAATTTCAAGTACCTAATCATTTCCTTCTCTTGAAAAACTGGAAGACTGTTCCATACTGGCCTTAGCAAAATAACAGCTTTGGAGGAGAGGCATGCCTGTCCTTCAGCCTAGTGCCCATCTGGCTCCCTTCAGTTTTTCAGATTTTCCTTTCTGACCTTGGGGACCCTTGAACTCTGTTCAGGCCAGGGGCCTTGCTTGTCTCATCTAGTCTCTGCCTTGTCCTTTAGCTTTTGATTTCTTATCTTTTTGATGTCCTAATACTTTTTATTTTTTCTTTTAAAATGGTAATTAGCTATATATATTATTAATATTTATATCCCATTTTGCTAACTACATTAGTTTTTAGATATTTTTAGTTTTTCAGCTTGGGTCATTCTTAGATTATTTCATAAAAACTACATGGATTTATTACAAATATCTTTTGTGTCTGATTTTATGTCACCTCTTTTCTAAAAATGATGCATATTGTATTTGATTTTTAAAAATTGGTATTGGAGTAAAAGATTGACAGTGTGGGAATTTTAGGACTCTTACTAACCTAAATAGTAAGTCCTGACAGGATGAGGACTGGGGACTGTTTCTTTGAATTATAAACTCGTTGATGGCAGAGTTGTTATCATTCATACCTATGTAGAACCCTTTTTCTCTCTGATCCAGGTATTACAATATGTTGCAAAATCTATATTTGGCTATTCATTTTGGACTTTTACATCCTTGAGAATTTGTATGAAAAAGTTTCAGAATTAATAGGAGATTATGGGATGGAATTTATTGTTGATTGATATTTTGAATCCTTTTTGGAAAAAAAAAAAAGGCCCAGTATCAGTCAACATAGCAAGTTATGGAAACATATTGCCAATTCACAAATAAGGTAGTAAGCTGACAGGCAAATACCAGCTAGACTGTCTCTGAGAAAATTCTAAGTTTACTTGGGACAAAAAGTCAACAGTCTTTCCCATGTAATGCCACTACATTAAGAATCAAGTTTCAAAGAAGTTCTATTTGGGGTAAATATATGAAAATTGCAGTTTTAAAAAACCAAATAAACCCCCAGTAATTTTCTACTTTAAATTAACACACAACTTATATAGTTGAAAAAAGAAAAGATTCTTGGATATATATTTTATTTGACAGTGTTTTAGAATATCATACAGTAAACAAGATTTCTGTAAAAGTTAATTTATCCATAGTGGTGCGTTTCATAAAAATAGTTGCTCACTTACAGTCTTTCTGTGACTATTAATACATGGAATTATATTTATAGAGATACAGCTGTACAGGGTAAATTCACAGCTAACACTACACAGAAATATTATTTGGAATGGGATTTAGATGATGTGCTGTCTTCACATGTTATGGATTACAGCCGCATAAAGCAATTACTGCACAAGTAGTAGCTGTGAACTGTGCAAATTAGAGTTTATGCAAGCGTAATCTCATTTTTTTTTCCTTTTGTAACACATGGAAAATAAAGATTGGAGGATACAGTACCAGGACGTGCAGCTACACTACAGAAGCATTGTCCAAAACCAGATTCAATAAATTAATGGCAAACTATACTGGATTTCTAGTCCAGGGGAGAAAGACTAATTGAGATTAAACCAAAAGTATTATAACTGCTACATGTGTTTGTGCTTTTGTTTATGATGAATGGGTTTCATTTTTGGAAACTGCTTTTACAAGCTGCAAGACCCTTCATATGAGGCTTTCAACCACATTCCCTTGTCAAATAACTAAACTACTCCTCTGTCTGATGGAAATTAAACTGCTAGTGCTCAGGTTACTGCAATTATGGAGAGGGAAAGAGTCAGTGAGGGAGGCTATTATATGTGACCTTGTGTGATGGACCTGATCTCCCCTTTTACTTATTTGACTACAAGTGCAGGGGGGTGAGACTTATTTGCATTCAAATCCTGTAAGGGGCAGAATATGTAAAGGATGAAGCCTCATTTATATAAAGCATATTAAAGACAAATTGCCTTCAGAAACATTTTGCCTTTTAATATGTGTAGCTACAATAAGTACCAATGGATAATTAATCGAAGCTAACATATTACAAAGAAATACTAAAACAGCAGGGGAGAAAGGCAAGTCTTAGAATTTCACTAGGGGATCAATCATAGATTCATGAAGATAAAACTCAAACATTTGGAGGTTGCTAATGAAATAACAAAATTGCAAAAAACATAGGGCAAAAGCAAACTGAATGGAAACAAAAATGAATAAGGAAAGATAAGCAGAAGTGAATGCTAAAAGTACTCGTGTTCTTTAATGAAAATAAATTAGTTATAATAGTGATTTTTTAATATTAGAGATTCATTGTAATCTGGGAAATATAGGACAAATACTTTGCCTCTGTTCTGTCAAAATGAAGTAATGGAGTGGGTTTAAAACAAGACAATAAAATAAGAGAAATACAACTGTGTTGACAAAGAAACTATCTTTGCTAGTCTGGGACAACAGGAAAGCCTTTTCATAAAGGAACTGCAGCGTTGCCAATCTTGATTAAACAAATTGTGACTTTCAATTCTAAAAGTCATATTTTAGAGGAAAATCAATTAAGATCTATGAGCTAAACAGCAAAACTCTGACTTATGGCAAACTGTTTCCTAGGATACAATTTTTAAACCTTTTTTTTTTCCTACCACTGAAAATGTACAGAAATATGATTTGATCACAGAAATGGCAGTAAAAATGGCATCACACCAATGAATTCACTATATTTCTAACATCCTGCTGTATGCAGGGAACAGCGCTAATACTGGTGATGGATGCCAAGGGTGAGCCATGGAAACATGTCATGGGCGAACAGTTCCGAATGTTTCAAAAGAAACCCTTTAACCCCTGACTAGATATGTCAAGAACAATTTATTTACAACGCTTTAGATCAATTAAAAGATATAATCTTGTCTCAGTTTCAGCTTGCTCCGTGCAGTTTGATTTTTAAGGCGATATTCCAGTTTGTGATTGCTCTTAACTTGTCCGGTTTCTTGATATAAAGTTTGGATGACATCCAAATCCTTCATGCAGTGGGGGGAATTTTTTTTCTTTCTTTCTTATTTTTTTTTTAAACTAAAGCTACACTGCACCGTCTCTCTGTGATGTTCTTCACTTTATTTTGGTTCTTCCATAGCTGCCAAAGCCCCCACCGTGGAACCGGGGGCTTTAGGATCAGTTTAGGTCTGCGTGTGGACGCCGTGCAGCCCATGCTCGCTGGACGTGTGGGACTTCACATCGATGCTCCCAGGCCTTGGTGCCTCGCGGATCTATGCGTGTGACAGTGAAAATAAATTAAAACGCCATGAAACGGAACCTAAGAAGAACGGCCTGTGCCAGGGCGCGTGGTGGGCATTGGCCTCATCTGCTGGCGGCCGAGGCGCCGGGCTTGAGCACGCCAGGCAGCTTGTCGGAGCCCGGCACCTTCCAGGGCCCCGGCGCCACGG